>NC_091481.1:38159031-38460031 GCF_036971445.1 Narcine bancroftii
ATGCCGTCCCTCCTTCTCACACTCAATGGTTATATGACACGATGGCACATCTAACTTATGCTGAATGATCAATACCGATGAGATGGAGAGATGCCGTCCCTCCTTCTCACACTCAATGGTTATATGACACGATGGCACATCTAACATGCTGAATGATCAATATCGATGAGATGGAGAGATGCCGTCCCTCCTTCTCACACTCAATGATTATATGACACGATGGCACATCTAACTTATGTTGAATGATCAATATCGATGAGATGGAGAGATGCCGTCCCTCCTTCTCACACTCAATGGTTATATGACACGATGGCACATCTAACTTATGTTGAATGATCAATATCGATGAGATGGAGAGATCCCGTCCCTCCTTCTCACACTCAATGGTTATATGACACTATGGCACATCTAACTTATGCTGAATGATAAATATCGATGAGATGGAGAGATGCCGTCCCTCCTTCTCACACTCAATGGTTATATGACACGATGGCACATCTAACTTATGCTGAATGATCAATATCGATGAGATGGAGAGATGCCGTCCCTCCTTCTCACACTCAATGGTTATATGACACGATGGCACATCTAACTTATGCTGAATGATCAATATCGATGAGATGGAGAGATGCCGTCCCTCCTTCTCACACTCAATGGTTATATGACACGATGGCACATCTAACGTATGTTGAATGATCAATATCGATGAGATGGAGAGATGCCGCCCTCCTTCTCACACTCAATGGTTATATGACACGATGGCACATCTAACGTATGTTGAATGATCAATATCGATGAGATGGAGAGATGCCGTCCCTCCTACTCACACTCAATGGTTATATGACACGATGGCACATCTAACTTATGCTGAATGATCAATATCGATGAGATGGAGAGATGCTGTCCCACCTTCTCACACTCAATGGTTATATGACACGATGGCACATCTAACTTATGCTGAATGATCAATATCGATGAGATGGAGAGATGCCGTCCCTCCTTCTCACACTTAATGGTTATATGACACGATGGCACATCTAACGTATGTTGAATGATCAATATCGATGAGATGGAGAGATGCCGTCCCTCCTACTCACACTCAATGGTTATACGACACGATGGCACATCTAACTTATGTTGAATGATCAATATCGATGAGATGGAGAGATGCCGTCCCTCCTACTCACACTCAATGGTTATATGACACGATGGCACATCTAACATGCTGAATGATCAATATTGATGAGATGGAGAGATGCCGTCCCTCCTACTCACACTCAATGGTTATATGACACGATGGCACATCTAACTTATGCTGAATGATCAATATCGATGAGATGGAGAGATGCCGTCCCTCCTTCTCACACTCAATGGTTATATGACACGATGGCACATCTAACATGCTGAATGATCAATATTGATGAGATGGAGAGATGCCGTCCCTCCTACTCACACTCAATGGTTATATGACACGATGGCACATCTAACATGCTAAATGATCAATATTGATGAGATGCAGAGATACCGTCCCTCCTTCTCACACTCAATGGTTATATGACACGATAGCACATCTAACTTATGCTGAATGATCAATATCGATGAGATGGAGAGATGCCGTCCCTCCTTCTCACACTCAATGGTTATATGACACGATGGCACATCTAACATGCTGAATGATCAATATTGATGAAATGGAGAGATGCCGTCCCTCCTTCTCACACTCAATGGTTATATGTCACGATGGCACATCTAACGTATGTTGAATGATCAATATCGATGAGATGGAGAGATGCTGTCCCTCCTTCTCACACTCAATGGTTATATGTCACGATGGCACATCTAACTTATGTTGAATGATCAATATCGATGAGATGGAGAGATGCCGTCCCTCCTTCTCACACTCAATGGTTATATGACACAATGGCACATCTAACGTATGTTGAATGATCAATATCGATGAGATGGAGAGATGCCGTCCCTCCTTCTCACACTCAATGGTTATATGACACGATGGCACATCTAACTTATGCTGAATGATCAATATCGATGAGATGGAGAGATGCCGTCCCTCCTTCTCACACTCAATGGTTATATGACACGATGGCACATCTAACTTATGCTGAATGATCAATATCGATGAGATGGAGAGATGCCGTCCCTTCTTCTCACACTCAATGGTTATATGACACGATGGCACATCTAACCTATGCTGAATGATCAATATCGATGAGATGGAGAGATGCCGTCCCTCCTTCTCACACTCAATGGTTATATGACACGATGGCACATCTAACCTATGCTGAATGATCAATACCGATGAGATGGAGAGATGCCGTCCCTCCTTCTCACACTCAATTGTTATATGACACGATGGCACATCTAACATGCTGAATGATCAATATCGATGAGATGGAGAGATGCCGTCCCTCCTTCTCACACTCAATGATTATATGACACGATGGCACATCTAACTTATGTTGAATGATCAATATCGATGAGATGGAGAGATGCCGTCCCTCCTTCTCACACTCAATGGTTATATGACACGATGGCACATCTAACTTATGTTGAATGATCAATATCGATGAGATGGAGAGATGCCGTCCCTCCTTCTCACACTCAATGGTTATATGACACGATGGCACATCTAACTTATGCTGAATGATAAATATCGATGAGATGGAGAGATGCCGTCCCTCCTTCTCACACTCAATGGTTATATGACACGATGGCACATCTAACTTATGCTGAATGATCAATATCGATGAGATGGAGAGATGCCGTCCCTCCTTCTCACACTCAATGGTTATATGACACGATGGCACATCTAACTTATGTTGAATGATCAATATCGATGAGATGGAGAGATGCCGTCCCTCCTACTCACACTCAATGGTTATATGACACGATGGCACATCTAACATGCTGAATGATCAATATTGATGAGATGGAGAGATGCCGTCCCTCCTACTCACACTCAATGGTTATATGACACGATGGCACATCTAACTTATGCTGAATGATCAATATCGATGAGATGGAGAGATGCCGTCCCTCCTTCTCACACACAATGGTTATATGACACGATGGCACATCTAACATGCTGAATGATCAATATTGATGAGATGGAGAGATGCCGTCCCTCCTACTCACACTCAATGGTTATATGACACGATGGCACATCTAACATGCTAAATGATCAATATTGATGAGATGCAGAGATACCGTCCCTCCTTCTCACACTCAATGGTTATATGACACGATGGCACATCTAACTTATGCTGAATGATCAATATCGATGAGATGGAGAGATGCCGTCCCTCCTTCTCACACTCAATGGTTATATGACACGATGGCACATCTAACGTATGTTGAATGATAAATATCGATGAGATGGAGAGATGCCGCCCTCCTTCTCACACTCAATGGTTATATGACACGATGGCACATCTAACGTATGTTGAATGATCAATATCGATGAGATGGAGAGATGCCGTCCCTCCTACTCACACTCAATATTTATATGACACGATGGCACATCTAACTTATGCTGAATGATCAATATCGATGAGATGGAGAGATGCTGTCCCACCTTCTCACACTCAATGGTAATATGACACGATGGCACATCTAACTTATGCTGAATGATCAATATCGATGAGATGGAGAGATGCCGTCCCTCCTTCTTACACTCAATGGTTATATGACACGATGGCACATCTAACTTATGTTGAATGATCAATATCGATGAGATGGAGAGATGCCGTCCCTCCTACTCACACTCAATGGTTATATACCACGATGGCACATCTAACTTATGTTGAATGATCAATATCGATGAGATGGAGAGATGCCGTCCCTCCTACTCACACTCAATGGTTATATGACACGATGGCACATCTAACATGTTGAATGATCAATATCGATGAGATGGAGAGATGCCGTCCCTCCTTCTAATACTCAATGGTTATATGACACGATGGCACATCTAACGTATGTTGAATGATCAACATCGATGAGATGGAGAGATGCTGTCCCTCCTTCTCACACTCAATGGTTACATGTCACGATGGCACATCTAACTTATGTTGAATGATCAATATCGATGAGATGGAGAGATGCCGTCCCTCCTTCTCACACTCAATGGTTATATGACACAATGGCACATCTAACGTATGTTGAATGATCAATATCGATAAGATGGAGAGATGCCGTCCCTCCTTCTCACACTCAATGGTTATATGACACGATGGCACATCTAACTTATGTTGAATGATCAATATCGATGAGATGGAGAGATGCCGTCCCTCCTTCTCACACTCAATGGTTATATGACACGATGGTACATCTAACTTATGTTGAATGATCAATACCGATGAGATGGAGAGATGCCGTCCCTCCTTCTCACACTCAAATGTTATATGACACGATGGCACATCTAACGTATGTTGAATGATCAATATCGATGAGATGGAGAGATGCTGTCCCTCCTTCTCACACTGAATGGTTATATGACACGATGGCACATCTAACTTATGTTGAATGATCAATATCGATGAGATGGAGAGATGCCGTCCCTCCTTCTCACACTCAATGGTTATATGACACGATGGCACATCTAACGTATGTTGAATGATCAATATCGATGAGATGGAGAGATGCTGTCCCTCCTTCTCACACTCAATGGTTATATGACACGATGGCACATCTAACTTATGTTGGATGATCAATATCGATGAGATGGAGAGATGCCGTCCCTCCTTCTCATACTCAATGGTTATATGACACGATGGCACATCTAACGTATGTTGAATGATCAATATCGATGAGAAGGAGAGATGCCGTCCCTCCTTCTCACACTCAATGGTTATATGACACGATGGCACATTTAACTTATGTTGAATGATCAATATCGATGAGATGGAGAGATGCCGTCCCTCCTTCTAATACTCAATGGTTATATGACACGATGGCACATCTAACGTATGTTGAATGATCAATATCGATGAGATGGAGAGATGCTGTCCCTCCTTCTCACACTCAATGGTTATATGTCACGATGGCACATCTAACTTATGTTGAATGATCAATATCGATGAGATGGAGAGATGCCGTCCCTCCTTCTCACACTCAATGGTTATATGACACGATGGCACATCTAACATGCTGAATGATCAATATCGATGAGCTGGAGAGATGCCGTCCCTCCTTCTCACACTCAATGGTTATATGACATGATGGCAAATCTAACTAATGTTGAATGATCAATATCGATGAGATGGAGAGATGCCGTCCCTCTTTCTCACACTCAATGATTATATGACACGATGGCACATCTAACTTATGTTGAATGATCAATATCGATGAGATGGAGAGATGCCGTCCCTCCTTCTCACACTCAATGGTTATATGACACGATGGCACATCTAACTTATGCTGAATGATCAATATCGATGAGATGGAGAGATGCCGTCCCTCCTTCTCACACTCAATGGTTATATGACACGATGGCACATCTAACTTATGCTGAATGATCAATATCGATGAGATGGAGAGATGCCGTCCCTCCTTCTCACACTCAATGGTTATATGACACGATGGCACATCTAACGTATGTTGAATGATCAATATCGATGAGATGGAGAGATGCCGCCCTCCTTCTCACACTCAATGGTTATATGACACGATGGCACATCTAACGTATGTTGAATGATCAATATCGATGAGATGGAGAGATGCCGTCCCTCCTACTCACACTCAATGGTTATATGACACGATGGCACATCTAACTTATGCTGAATGATCAATATCGATGAGATGGAGAGATGCTGTCCCACCTTCTCACACTCAATGGTTATATGACACGATGGCACATCTAACTTATGCTGAATGATCAATATCGATGAGATGGAGAGATGCCGTCCCTCCTTCTCACACTCAATGGTTATATGACACGATGGCACATCCAACATGCTAAATGATCAATATTGATGAGATGCAGAGATGCCGTCCCTCCTTCTCACACTCAATGGTTATATGACACGATGGCACATCTAACGTATGTTGAATGATCAATATCGATGAGATGGAGAGATGCTGTCCCTCCTTCTCACACTCAATGGTTATATGACACGATGGCACATCTAACTTATGTTGGATGATCAATATCGATGAGATGGAGAGATGCCGTCCCTCCTTCTCACACTCAATGGTTATATGACACGATGGCACATCTAACGTATGTTGAATGATCAATATCGATGAGATGGAGAGATGCCGTCCCTCCTTCTCACACTCAATGGTTATATGACACGATGGCACATTTAACTTATGTTGAATGATCAATATCGATGAGATGGAGAGATGCCGTCCCTCCTTCTAATACTCAATGGTTATATGACACGATGGCACATCTAACGTATGTTGAATGATCAATATCGATGAGATGGAGAGAAGCTGTCCCTCCTTATCACACTCAATGGTTATATGTCACGATGGCACATCTAACTTATGTTGAATGATCAATATCGATGAGATGGAGAGATGCCGTCCCTCCTTCTCACACTCAATGGTTATATGACACAATGGCACATCTAACGTATGTTGAATGATCAATATCGATGAGATGGAGAGATGCCGTCCCTCCTTCTCACACTCAATGGTTATATGACACGATGGCACATCTAACTTATGTTGAATGATCAATATCAATGAGATGGAGAGATCCCGTCCCTCCTTCTCACACTCAATGGTTATATGACACGATGGCACATCTAACTTATGCTGAATGATAAATATCGATGAGATGGAGAGATGCCGTCCCTCCTTCTCACACTCAATGGTTATATGACACGATGGCACATCTAACTTATGCTGAATGATCAATATCGATGAGATGGAGAGATGCCGTCCCTCCTTCTCACACTCAATGGTTATATGACACGATGGCACATCTAACTTATGCTGAATGATCAATATCGATGAGATGGAGAGATGCCGTCCCTCCTTCTCACACTCAATGGTTATATGACACGATGGCACATCTAACGTATGTTGAATGATCAATATCGATGAGATGGAGAGATGCCGCCCTCCTTCTCACACTCAATGGTTATATGACACGATGGCACATCTAACGTATGTTGAATGATCAATATCGATGAGATGGAGAGATGCCGTCCCTCCTACTCACACTCAATGGTTATATGACACGATGGCACATCTAACTTATGCTGAATGATCAATATCGATGAGATGGAGAGATGCTGTCCCACCTTCTCACACTCAATGGTTATATGACACGATGGCACATCTAACTTATGCTGAATGATCAATATCGATGAGATGGAGAGATGCCGTCCCTCCTTCTCACACTTAATGGTTATATGACACGATGGCACATCTAACTTATGTTGAATGATCAATATCGATGAGATGGAGAGATGCCGTCCCTCCTACTCACACTCAATGGTTATATGACACGATGGCACATCTAACTTATGTTGAATGATCAATATCGATGAGATGGAGAGATGCCGTCCCTCCTACTCACACTCAATGGTTATATGACACGATGGCACATCTAACATGCTGAATGATCAATATCGATGAGATGGAGAGATGCCGTCCCTCCTACTCACACTCAATGGTTATATGACACGATGGCACATCTAACTTATGCTGAATGATAAATATCGATGAGATGGAGAGATGCCGTCCCTCCTTCTCACACTCAATGGTTATATGACACGATGGCACATCTAACTTATGCTGAATGATCAATATCGATGAGATGGAGAGATGCCGTCCCTCCTTCTCACACTCAATGGTTATATGACACGATGGCACATCTAACTTATGCTGAATGATCAATATCGATGAGATGGAGAGATGCCGTCCCTCCTTCTCACACTCAATGGTTATATGACACGATGGCACATCTAACGTATGTTGAATGATCAATATCGATGAGATGGAGAGATGCCGCCCTCCTTCTCACACTCAATGGTTATATGACACGATGGCACATCTAACGTATGTTGAATGATCAATATCGATGAGATGGAGAGATGCCGTCCCTCCTACTCACACTCAATGGTTATATGACACGATGGCACATCTAACTTATGCTGAATGATCAATATCGATGAGATGGAGAGATGCTGTCCCACCTTCTCACACTCAATGGTTATATGACACGATGGCACATCTAACTTATGCTGAATGATCAATATCGATGAGATGGAGAGATGCCGTCCCTCCTTCTCACCCTTAATGGTTATATGACACGATGGCACATCTAACTTATGTTGAATGATCAATATCGATGAGATGGAGAGATGCCGTCCCTCCTACTCACACTCAATGGTTATATGACACGATGGCACATCTAACTTATGTTGAATGATCAATATCGATGAGATGGAGAGATGCCGTCCCTCCTACTCACACTCAATGGTTATATGACACGATGGCACATCTAACATGCTGAATGATCAATATCGATGAGATGGAGAGATGCCGTCCCTCCTACTCACACTCAATGGTTATATGACACGATGGCACATCTAACTTATTTTGAATGATCAATATCGATGAGATGGAGAGATGCCGTCCCTCCTACTCACACTCAATGGTTATATGACACGATGGCACATCTAACATGCTGAATGATCAATATCGATGAGATGGAGAGATGCCGTCCCTCCTACTCACACTCAATGGTTATATGACACGATGGCACATCTAACTTATGCTGAATGATCAATATCGATGAGATGGAGAGATGCCGTCCCTCCTTCTCACACTCAATGGTTATATGACACGATGGCACATCTAACATGCTGAATGATCAATATTGATGAGATGCAGAGATACCGTCCCTCCTTCTCACACTCAATGGTTATATGACACGATGGCACATCTAACTTATGCTGAATGATCAATATCGATGAGATGGAGAGATGCCGTCCCTCCTTCTCACACTCAATGGTTATATGACACGATGGCACATCTAACATGCTGAATGATCAATATTGATGAAATGGAGAGATGCCGTCCCTCCTTCTCACACTCAATGGTTATATGTCACGATGGCACATCTAACGTATGTTGAATGATCAATATCGATGAGATGGAGAGATGCTGTCCCTCCTTCTCACACTCAATGGTTATATGTCACGATGGCACATCTAACTTATGTTGAATGATCAATATCGATGAGATGGAGAGATGCCGTCCCTCCTTCTCACACTCAATGGTTATATGACACAATGGCACATCTAACGTATGTTGAATGATCAATATCGATGAGATGGAGAGATGCCGTCCCTCCTTCTCACACTCAATGGTTATATGACACGATGGCACATCTAACTTATGCTGAATGATCAATATCGATGAGATGGAGAGATGCCGTCCCTCCTTCTCACACTCAATGGTTATATGACACGATGGCACATCTAACTTATGCTGAATGATCAATATCGATGAGATGGAGAGATGCCGTCCCTTCTTCTCACACTCAATGGTTATATGACACGATGGCACATCTAACCTATGCTGAATGATCAATATCGATGAGATGGAGAGATGCCGTCCCTCCTTCTCACACTCAATGGTTATATGACACGATGGCACATCTAACTTATGCTGAATGATCAATACCGATGAGATGGAGAGATGCCGTCCCTCCTTCTCACACTCAATGGTTATATGACACGATGGCACATCTAACATGCTGAATGATCAATATCGATGAGATGGAGAGATGCCGTCCATCCTTCTCACACTCAATGATTATATGACACGATGGCACATCTAACTTATGTTGAATGATCAATATCGATGAGATGGAGAGATGCCGTCCCTCCTTCTCACACTCAATGGTTATATGACACGATGGCACATCTAACTTATGTTGAATGATCAATATCGATGAGATGGAGAGATGCCGTCCCTCCTTCTCACACTCAATGGTTATATGACACGATGGCACATCTAACTTATGCTGAATGATAAATATCGATGAGATGGAGAGATGCCGTCCCTCCTTCTCACACTCAATGGTTATATGACACGATGGCACATCTAACTTATGCTGAATGATCAATATCGATGAGATGGAGAGATGCCGTCCCTCCTTCTCACACTCAATGGTTATATGACACGATGGCACATCTAACTTATGCTGAATGATCAATATCGATGAGATGGAGAGATGCCGTCCCTCCTTCTCACACTCAATGGTTATATGACACGATGGCACATCTAACGTATGTTGAATGATCAATATCGATGAGATGGAGAGATGCCGCCCTCCTTCTCACACTCAATGGTTATATGACACGATGGCACATCTAACGTATGTTGAATGATCAATATCGATGAGATGGAGAGATGCCGTCCCTCCTACTCACACTCAATGGTTATATGACACGATGGCACATCTAACTTATGCTGAATGATCAATATCGATGAGATGGAGAGATGCTGTCCCACCTTCTCACACTCAATGGTTATATGACACGATGGCACATCTAACTTATGTTGAATGATCAATATCGATGAGATGGAGAGATGCCGTCCCTCCTACTCACACTCAATGGTTATATGACACGATGGCACATCTAACTTATGTTGAATGATCAATATCGATGAGATGGAGAGATGCCGTCCCTCCTACTCACACTCAATGGTTATATGACACGATGGCACATCTAACATGCTGAATGATCAATATTGATGAGATGGAGAGATGCCGTCCCTCCTACTCACACTCAATGGTTATATGACACGATGGCACATCTAACTTATGCTGAATGATCAATATCGATGAGATGGAGAGATGCCGTCCCTCCTTCTCACACTCAATGGTTATATGACACGATGGCACATCTAACATGCTGAATGATCAATATTGATGAGATGGAGAGATGCCGTCCCTCCTACTCACACTCAATGGTTATATGACACGATGGCACATCTAACATGCTAAATGATCAATATTGATGAGATGCAGAGATACCGTCCCTCCTTCTCACACTCAATGGTTATATGACACGATGGCACATCTAACTTATGCTGAATGATCAATATCGATGAGATGGAGAGATGCCGTCCCTCCTTCTCACACTCAATGGTTATATGACACGATGGCACATCTAACATGCTGAATGATCAATATTGATGAAATGGAGAGATGCCGTCCCTCCTACTCACACTCAATGGTTATATGACACGATGGCACATCTAACATGCTGAATGATCAATATTGATGAGATGCAGAGATGCCGTCCCTCCTTCTCAAACTCAATGGTTATATGACACGATCGCATATCTAACTTATGCTGAATGATCAATATCGATGAGATGGAGAGATGCCGTCCCTCGTACTCACACTCAATAGTTATATGACACGATGGCACATCTAACATGCTGAATGATCAATATTGATGAGATGGAGAGATGCCGTCCCTCCTTCTCACACTCAATGGTTATATGACACGATGGCACATCTAAATTATGTTGAATGATCAATATCGATGAGATGGAGAGATGCCGTCCCTCCTACTCACACTCAATGGTTATATGTCACGATGGCACATCTAACTTATGTTGAATGATCA
Organism: Narcine bancroftii; assembly: GCF_036971445.1. Taxonomy (NCBI): domain Eukaryota; kingdom Metazoa; phylum Chordata; class Chondrichthyes; order Torpediniformes; family Narcinidae; genus Narcine; species Narcine bancroftii. Next base: position 38,170,659 of record NC_091481.1, read on the forward strand.
ATATCGATGAGATGGAGAGATGCCGTCCCTCCTTCTCACACTAAATGGTTATATGACACAATGGCACATCTAACATATGTTGAATGATCAATATCGATGAGATGGAGAGATGCCGTCCCTCCTTCTCACACTCAATGGTTATATGACACGATGGCACATCTAACTTATGTTGAATGATCAATATCGATGAGATGGAGAGATGCCGTCCCTCCTTCTCACACTCAATGGTTATATGACACGATGGCACATCTAACTTATGCTGAATGATCAATATCGATGAGATGGAGAGATGCCGCCCTCCTTCTCACACTCAATGGTTATATGACACGATGGCACATCTAACGTATGTTGAATGATCAATATCGATGAGATGGAGAGATGCCGTCCCTCCTACTCACACTCAATGGTTATATGACACGATGGCACATCTAACTTATGCTGAATGATCAATATCGATGAGATGGAGAGATGCTGTCCCACCTTCTCACATTCAATGGTTATATGACACGATGGCACATCTAACTTATGCTGAATGATCAATATCGATGAGATGGAGAGATGCCGTCCCTCCTTCTCACACTCAATGGTTATATGACACGATGGCACATCCAACATGCTAAATGATCAATATTGATGAGATGCAGAGATGCCGTCCCTCCTTCTCACACTCAATGGTTATATGACACGATGGCACATCTAACGTATGTTGAATGATCAATATCGATGAGATGGAGAGATGCTGTCCCTCCTTCTCACACTCAATGGTTATATGACACGATGGCACATCTAACTTATGTTGGATGATCAATATCGATGAGATGGAGAGATGCCGTCCCTCCTTCTCACACTCAATGGTTATATGACACGATGGCACATCTAACGTATGTTGAATGATCAATATCGATGAGATGGAGAGATGCCGTCCCTCCTTCTCACACTCAATGGTTATATGACACGATGGCACATTTAACTTATGTTGAATGATCAATATCGATGAGATGGAGAGATGCCGTCCCTCCTTCTAATACTCAATGGTTATATGACACGATGGCACATCTAACGTATGTTGAATGATCAATATCGATGAGATGGAGAGATGCTGTCCCTCCTTCTCACACTCAATGGTTATATGTCACGATGGCACATCTAACTTATGTTGAATGATCAATATCGATGAGATGGAGAGATGCCGTCCCTCCTTCTCACACTCAATGGTTATATGACAGAATGGCACATCTAACATATGTTGAATGATCAATATCGATGAGATGGAGAGATGCCGTCCCTCCTTCTCACACTCAATGGTTATATGACACGATGGCACATCTAACTTATGCTGAATGATCAATATCGATGACATGGAGAGATGCCGTCCCTCCTTCTCACACTCAATGGTTATATGACACGATGGCACATCTAACTTATGCTGAATGATCAATATCGATGAGATGGAGAGATGCCGTCCCTTCTTCTCACACTCAATGGTTATATGACACGATGGCACATCTAACTTATGCTGAATGATCAATATCGATGAGATGGAGAGATGCCGTCCCTCCTTCTCACACTCAATGGTTATATGACACGATGGCACATCTAACTTATGCTGAATGATCAATACCGATGAGATGGAGAGATGCCGTCCCTCCTTCTCACACTCAATGGTTATATGACACGATGGCACATCTAACATGCTGAATGATCAATATCGATGAGATGGAGAGATGCCGTCCCTCCTTCTCACACTCAATGATTATATGACACGATGGCACATCTAACTTATGTTGAATGATCAATATCGATGAGATGGAGAGATGCCGTCCCTCCTTCTCACACTCAATGGTTATATGACACGATGGCACATCTAACTTATGTTGAATGATCAATATCGATGAGATGGAGAGATGCCGTCCCTCCTTCTCACACTCAATGGTTATATGACACGATGGCACATCTAACTTATGCTGAATGATAAATATCGATGAGATGGAGAGATGCCGTCTCTCCTTCTCACACTCAATGGTTATATGACACGATGGCACATCTAACTTATGCTGAATGATCAATATCGATGAGATGGAGAGATGCCGTCCCTCCTTCTCACACTCAATGGTTATATGACACGATGGCACATCTAACTTATGCTGAATGATCAATATCGATGAGATGGAGAGATGCCGTCCCTCCTTCTCACACTCAATGGTTATATGACACGATGGCACATCTAACGTATGTTGAATGATCAATATCGATGAGATGGAGAGATGCCGCCCTCCTTCTCACACTCAATGGTTATATGACACGATGGCACATCTAAAGTATGTTGAATGATCAATATCGATGAGATGGAGAGATGCCGTCCCTCCTACTCACACTCAATGGTTATATGACACGATGGCACATCTAACTTATGCTGAATGATCAATATCGATGAGATGGAGAGATGCTGTCCCACCTTCTCACACTCAATGGTTATATGACACGATGGCACATCTAACTTATGCTGAATGATCAATATCGATGAGATGGAGAGATGCCGTCCCTCCTTCTCACACTCAATGGTTATATGACACGATGGCACATCTAACTTATGTTGAATGATCAATATCGATGAGATGGAGAGATGCCGTCCCTCCTACTCACACTCAATGGTTATATGACACGATGGCACATCTAACATGCTGAATGATCAATATTGATGAGATGGAGAGATGCCGTTCCTCCTACTCACACTCAATGGTTATATGACACGATGGCACATCTAACTTATGCTGAATGATCAATATCGATGAGATGGAGAGATGCCGTCCCTCCTTCTCACACTCAATGGTTATATGACACGATGGCACATCTAACATGCTGAATGATCAATATTGATGAGATGGAGAGATGCCGTTCCTCCTACTCACACTCAATGGTTATATGACACGATGGCACATCTAACATGCTAAATGATAAATATTGATGAGATGCAGAGATACCGTCCCTCCTTCTCACACTCAATGGTTATATGACACGATGGCACATCTAACTTATGCTGAATGATCAATATCGATGAGATGGAGAGATGCCGTCCCTCCTTCTCACACTCAATGGTTATATGACACGATGGCACATCTAACATGCTGAATGATCAATATTGATGAAATGGAGAGATGCCGTCCCTCCTACTCGCACTCAATGGTTATATGACACGATGGCACATCTAACATGCTGAATGATCAATATCGATGAGATGGAGAGATGCCGTCCCTCCTTCTCACACTCAATGGTTATATGACACGATGGCACATCTAACTTATGCTGAATGATCAATATCGATGACATGGAGAGATGCCGTCCCTCCTTCTCACACTCAATGGTTATATGACACGATGGCACATCTAACTTATGCTGAATGATCAATATCGATGAGATGGAGAGATGCCGTCCCTTCTTCTCACACTCAATGGTTATATGACACGATGGCACATCTAACTTATGCTGAATGATCAATATCGATGAGATGGAGAGATGCCGTCCCTCCTTCTCACACTCAATGGTTATATGACACGATGGCACATCTAACATGCTGAATGATCAATATCGATGAGATGGAGAGATGCCGTCCCTCCTTCTCACACTCAATGATTATATGACACGATGGCACATCTAACTTATGTTGAATGATCAATATCGATGAGATGGAGAGATGCCGTCCCTCCTTCTCACACTCAATGGTTATATGACACGATGGCACATCTAACTTATGTTGAATGATCAATATCGATGAGATGGAGAGATGCCGTCCCTCCTTCTCACACTCAATGGTTATATGACACGATGGCACATCTAACTTATGCTGAATGATAAATATCGATGAGATGGAGAGATGCCGTCTCTCCTTCTCACACTCAATGGTTATATGACACGATGGCACATCTAACTTATGCTGAATGATCAATATCGATGAGATGGAGAGATGCCGTCCCTCCTTCTCACACTCAATGGTTATATGACACGATGGCACATCTAACTTATGCTGAATGATCAATATCGATGAGATGGAGAGATGCCGTCCCTCCTTCTCACACTCAATGGTTATATGACACGATGGCACATCTAACGTATGTTGAATGATCAATATCGATGAGATGGAGAGATGCCGCCCTCCTTCTCACACTCAATGGTTATATGACACGATGGCACATCTAAAGTATGTTGAATGATCAATATCGATGAGATGGAGAGATGCCGTCCCTCCTACTCACACTCAATGGTTATATGACACGATGGCACATCTAACTTATGCTGAATGATCAATATCGATGAGATGGAGAGATGCTGTCCCACCTTCTCACACTCAATGGTTATATGACACGATGGCACATCTAACTTATGCTGAATGATCAATATCGATGAGATGGAGAGATGCCGTCCCTCCTTCTCACACTCAATGGTTATATGACACGATGGCACATCTAACTTATGTTGAATGATCAATATCGATGAGATGGAGAGATGCCGTCCCTCCTACTCACACTCAATGGTTATATGACACGATGGCACATCTAACATGCTGAATGATCAATATTGATGAGATGGAGAGATGCCGTTCCTCCTACTCACACTCAATGGTTATATGACACGATGGCACATCTAACTTATGCTGAATGATCAATATCGATGAGATGGAGAGATGCCGTCCCTCCTTCTCACACTCAATGGTTATATGACACGATGGCACATCTAATATGCTGAATGATCAATATTGATGAGATGGAGAGATGCCGTTCCTCCTACTCACACTCAATGGTTATATGACACGATGGCACATCTAACATGCTAAATGATAAATATTGATGAGATGCAGAGATACCGTCCCTCCTTCTCACACTCAATGGTTATATGACACGATGGCACATCTAACTTATGCTGAATGATCAATATCGATGAGATGGAGAGATGCCGTCCCTCCTTCTCACACTCAATGGTTATATGACACGATGGCACATCTAACATGCTGAATGATCAATATTGATGAAATGGAGAGATGCCGTCCCTCCTACTCGCACTCAATGGTTATATGACACGATGGCACATCTAACATGCTGAATGATCAATATTGATGAGATGCAGAGATGCCGTCCCTCCTTCTCAAACTCAATGGTTATATGACACGATGGCATATCTAACTTATGCTGAATGATCAATATCGATGAGATGGAGAGATGCCGTCCCTCGTACTCACAATCAATAGTTATATGACACGACGGCACATCTAACATGCTGAATGATCAATATTGATGAGATGGAGAGATGCCGTCCCTCCTTCTCACACTCAATGGTTATATGACACGATGGCACATCTAACTTATGTTGAATGATCAATATCGATGAGATGGAGAGATGCCGTCCCTCCTACTCACACTCAATGGTTATATGTCACGATGGCACATCTAACTTATGTTGAATGATCAATATCGATGAGATGGAGAGATGCCGTCCCTCCTTCTCACACTAAATGGTTATATGACACAATGGCAAATCTAACATATGTTGAATGATCAATATCGATGAGATGGAGAGATGCCGTCCCTCCTTCTCACACTCAATGGTTATATGACACGATGGCACATCTAACTTATGTTGAATGATCAATATCGATGAGATGCCGTCCCTCCTTCTCACACTCAATGGTTATATGACACGATGGCACATCTAACTTATGCTGAATGATCAATATCGATGAGATGGAGAGATGCCGTCCCTCCTTCTCACACTCAATGGTTATATGACACGATGGCACATCTAACTTATGCTGAATGATCAATATCGATGAGATGGAGAGATGCCGTCCCTCTTTCCCACACTCAATGGTTATATGACACGATGGCACATCTAACATGCTGAATGATCAATATCGATGAGATGGAGAGATGCCGTCCCTCCTTCTCACACTCAATGGTTATATGACACGATGGCACATCTAACTTATGCTGAATGATCAATATCGATGAGATGGAGAGATGCCGTCCCTCCTTCTCACACTCAATGGTTATATGACACGATGGCACATCTAACTTATGCTGAATGATCAATATCGATGAGATGGAGAGATGCCGTCCCTCCTTCTCACACTCAATGGTTATATGACACGATGGCACATCTAACGTATGTTGAATGATAAATATCGATGAGATGGAGAGATGCCGCCCTCCTTCTCACACTCAATGGTTATATGACACGATGGCACATCTAACGTATGTTGAATGATCAATATCGATGAGATGGAGAGATGCCGTCCCTCCTACTCACACTCAATATTTATATGACACGATGGCACATCTAACTTATGCTGAATGATCAATATCGATGAGATGGAGAGATGCTGTCCCACCTTCTCACACTCAATGGTTATATGACACGATGGCACATCTAACTTATGCTGAATGATCAATATCGATGAGATGGAGAGATGCCGTCCCTCCTTCTCACACTCAATGGTTATATGACACGATGGCACATCTAACTTATGTTGAATGATCAATATCGATGAGATGGAGAGATGCCGTCCCTCCTACTCACACTCAATGGTTATATACCACGATGGCACATCTAACTTATGTTGAATGATCAATATCGATGAGATGGAGAGATGCCGTCCCTCCTACTCACACTCAATGGTTATATGACACGATGGCACATCTAACATGTTGAATGATCAATATCGATGAGATGGAGAGATGCCGTCCCTCCTTCTAATACTCAATGGTTATATGACACGATGGCACATCTAACGTATGTTGAATGATCAACATCGATGAGATGGAGAGATGCTGTCCCTCCTTCTCACACTCAATGGTTACATGTCACGATGGCACATCTAACTTATGTTGAATGATCAATATCGATGAGATGGAGAGATGCCGTCCCTCCTTCTCACACTCAATGGTTATATGACACAATGGCACATCTAACGTATGTTGAATGATCAATATCGATGAGATGGAGAGATGCCGTCCCTCCTTCTCACACTCAATGGTTATATGACACGATGGCACATCTAACTTATGTTGAATGATCAATATCGATGAGATGGAGAGATGCCGTCCCTCCTTCTCACACTCAATGGTTATATGACACGATGGTACATCTAACTTATGTTGAATGATCAATACCGATGAGATGGAGAGATGCCGTCCCTCCTTCTCACACTCAAATGTTATATGACACGATGGCACATCTAACGTATGTTGAATGATCAATATCGATGAGATGGAGAGATGCTGTCCCTCCTTCTCACACTGAATGGTTATATGACACGATGGCACATCTCACTTATGTTGAATGATCAATATCGATGAGATGGAGAGATGCCGTCCCTCCTTCTCACACTCAATGGTTATATGACACGATGGCACATCTAACGTATGTTGAATGATCAATATCGATGAGATGGAGAGATGCTGTCCCTCCTTCTCACACTCAATGGTTATATGACACGATGGCACATCTAACTTATGTTGGATGATCAATATCGATGAGATGGAGAGATGCCGTCCCTCCTTCTCATACTCAATGGTTATATGACACGATGGCACATCTAACGTATGTTGAATGATCAATATCGATGAGATGGAGAGATGCCGTCCCTCCTTCTCACACTCAATGGTTATATGACACGATGGCCATTTAACTTATGTTGAATGATCAATATCGATGAGATGGAGAGATGCCGTCCCTCCTTCTAATACTCAATGGTTATATGACACGATGGCACATCTAACGTATGTTGAATGATCAATATCGATGAGATGGAGAGATGCTGTCCCTCCTTCTCACACTCAATGGTTATATGTCACGATGGCACATCTAACTTATGTTGAATGATCAATATCGATGAGATGGAGAGATGCCGTCCCTCCTTCTCACACTCAATGGTTATATGACACGATGGCACATCTAACGTATGTTGAATGATCAATATCGATGAGATGGAGAGATGCCGCCCTCCTTCTCACACTCAATGGTTATATGACACGATGGCACATCTAAAGTATGTTGAATGATCAATATCGATGAGATGGAGAGATGCCGTCCCTCCTACTCACACTCAATGGTTATATGACACGATGGCACATCTAACTTATGCTGAATGATCAATATCGATGAGATGGAGAGATGCTGTCCCACCTTCTCACACTCAATGGTTATATGACACGATGGCACATCTAACTTATGCTGAATGATCAATATCGATGAGATGGAGAGATGCCGTCCCTCCTTCTCACACTCAATGGTTATATGACACGATGGCACATCTAACTTATGTTGAATGATCAATATCGATGAGATGGAGAGATGCCGTCCCTCCTACTCACACTCAATGGTTATATGACACGATGGCACATCTAACATGCTGAATGATCAATATTGATGAGATGGAGAGATGCCGTTCCTCCTACTCACACTCAATGGTTATATGACACGATGGCACATCTAACTTATGCTGAATGATCAATATCGATGAGATGGAGAGATGCCGTCCCTCCTTCTCACACTCAATGGTTATATGACACGATGGCACATCTAACATGCTGAATGATCAATATTGATGAGATGGAGAGATGCCGTTCCTCCTACTCACACTCAATGGTTATATGACACGATGGCACATCTAACATGCTAAATGATAAATATTGATGAGATGCAGAGATACCGTCCCTCCTTCTCACACTGAATGGTTATATGACACGATGGCACATCTAACTTATGCTGAATGATCAATATCGATGAGATGGAGAGATGCCGTCCCTCCTTCTCACACTCAATGGTTATATGACACGATGGCACATCTAACATGCTGAATGATCAATATTGATGAAATGGAGAGATGCCGTCCCTCCTACTCGCACTCAATGGTTATATGACACGATGGCACATCTAACATGCTGAATGATCAATATTGATGAGATGCAGAGATGCCGTCCCTCCTTCTCAAACTCAATGGTTATATGACACGATGGCATATCTAACTTATGCTGAATGATCAATATCGATGAGATGGAGAGATGCCGTCCCTCGTACTCACAATCAATAGTTATATGACACGACGGCACATCTAACATGCTGAATGATCAATATTGATGAGATGGAGAGATGCCGTCCCTCCTTCTCACACTCAATGGTTATATGACACGATGGCACATCTAACTTATGTTGAATGATCAATATCGATGAGATGGAGAGATGCCGTCCCTCCTACTCACACTCAATGGTTATATGTCACGATGGCACATCTAACTTATGTTGAATGATCAATATCGATGAGATGGAGAGATGCCGTCCCTCCTTCTCACACTAAATGGTTATATGACACAATGGCAAATCTAACATATGTTGAATGATCAATATCGATGAGATGGAGAGATGCCGTCCCTCCTTCTCACACTCAATGGTTATATGACACGATGGCACATCTAACTTATGTTGAATGATCAATATCGATGAGATGCCGTCCCTCCTTCTCACACTCAATGGTTATATGACACGATGGCACATCTAACTTATGCTGAATGATCAATATCGATGAGATGGAGAGATGCCGTCCCTCCTTCTCACACTCAATGGTTATATGACACGATGGCACATCTAACTTATGCTGAATGATCAATATCGATGAGATGGAGAGATGCCGTCCCTCTTTCCCACACTCAATGGTTATATGACACGATGGCACATCTAACATGCTGAATGATCAATATCGATGAGATGGAGAGATGCCGTCCCTCCTTCTCACACTCAATGGTTATATGACACGATGGCACATCTAACTTATGCTGAATGATCAATATCGATGAGATGGAGAGATGCCGTCCCTCCTTCTCACACTCAATGGTTATATGACACGATGGCACATCTAACTTATGCTGAATGATCAATATCGATGAGATGGAGAGATGCCGTCCCTCCTTCTCACACTCAATGGTTATATGACACGATGGCACATCTAACGTATGTTGAATGATAAATATCGATGAGATGGAGAGATGCCGCCCTCCTTCTCACACTCAATGGTTATATGACACGATGGCACATCTAACGTATGTTGAATGATCAATATCGATGAGATGGAGAGATGCCGTCCCTCCTACTCACACTCAATATTTATATGACACGATGGCACATCTAACTTATGCTGAATGATCAATATCGATGAGATGGAGAGATGCTGTCCCACCTTCTCACACTCAATGGTTATATGACACGATGGCACATCTAACTTATGCTGAATGATCAATATCGATGAGATGGAGAGATGCCGTCCCTCCTTCTCACACTCAATGGTTATATGACACGATGGCACATCTAACTTATGTTGAATGATCAATATCGATGAGATGGAGAGATGCCGTCCCTCCTACTCACACTCAATGGTTATATACCACGATGGCACATCTAACTTATGTTGAATGATCAATATCGATGAGATGGAGAGATGCCGTCCCTCCTACTCACACTCAATGGTTATATGACACGATGGCACATCTAACATGTTGAATGATCAATATCGATGAGATGGAGAGATGCCGTCCCTCCTTCTAATACTCAATGGTTATATGACACGATGGCACATCTAACGTATGTTGAATGATCAACATCGATGAGATGGAGAGATGCTGTCCCTCCTTCTCACACTCAATGGTTACATGTCACGATGGCACATCTAACTTATGTTGAATGATCAATATCGATGAGATGGAGAGATGCCGTCCCTCCTTCTCACACTCAATGGTTATATGACACAATGGCACATCTAACGTATGTTGAATGATCAATATCGATGAGATGGAGAGATGCCGTCCCTCCTTCTCACACTCAATGGTTATATGACACGATGGCACATCTAACTTATGTTGAATGATCAATATCGATGAGATGGAGAGATGCCGTCCCTCCTTCTCACACTCAATGGTTATATGACACGATGGTACATCTAACTTATGTTGAATGATCAATACCGATGAGATGGAGAGATGCCGTCCCTCCTTCTCACACTCAAATGTTATATGACACGATGGCACATCTAACGTATGTTGAATGATCAATATCGATGAGATGGAGAGATGCTGTCCCTCCTTCTCACACTGAATGGTTATATGACACGATGGCACATCTCACTTATGTTGAATGATCAATATCGATGAGATGGAGAGATGCCGTCCCTCCTTCTCACACTCAATGGTTATATGACACGATGGCACATCTAACGTATGTTGAATGATCAATATCGATGAGATGGAGAGATGCTGTCCCTCCTTCTCACACTCAATGGTTATATGACACGATGGCACATCTAACTTATGTTGGATGATCAATATCGATGAGATGGAGAGATGCCGTCCCTCCTTCTCATACTCAATGGTTATATGACACGATGGCACATCTAACGTATGTTGAATGATCAATATCGATGAGATGGAGAGATGCCGTCCCTCCTTCTCACACTCAATGGTTATATGACACGATGGCACATTTAACTTATGTTGAATGATCAATATCGATGAGATGGAGAGATGCCGTCCCTCCTTCTAATACTCAATGGTTATATGACACGATGGCACATCTAACGTATGTTGAATGATCAATATCGATGAGATGGAGAGATGCTGTCCCTCCTTCTCACACTCAATGGTTATATGTCACGATGGCACATCTAACTTATGTTGAATGATCAATATCGATGAGATGGAGAGATGCCGTCCCTCCTTCTCACACTCAATGGTTATATGACACGATGGCACATCTAACATGCTGAATGATCAATATCGATGAGCTGGAGAGATGCCGTCCCTCCTTCTCACACTCAATGGTTATATGACATGATGGCAAATCTAACTAATGTTGAATGATCAATATCGATGAGATGGAGAGATGCCGTCCCTCCTTCTCACACTCAATGATTATATGACACGATGGCACATCTAACTTATGTTGAATGATCAATATCGATGAGATGGAGAGATGCCGTCCCTCCTTCTCACACTCAATGGTTATATGACACGATGGCACATCTAACTTATGTTGAATGATCAATATCGATGAGATGGAGAGATGCCGTCCCTCCTTCTCACACTCAATGGTTATATGACACGATGGCACATCTAACTTATGCTGAATGATAAATATCGATGAGATGGAGAGATGCCGTCCCTCCTTCTCACACTCAATGGTTATATGACACGATGGCACATCCAACTTATGCTGAATGATCAATATCGATGAGATGGAGAGATGCCGTCCCTCCTTCTCACACTCAATGGTTATATGACACGATGGCACATCTAACTTATGCTGAATGATCAATATCGATGAGATGGAGAGATGCCGTCCCTCCTTCTCACACTCAATGGTTATATGACACGATGGCACATCTAACGTATGTTGAATGATCAATATCGATGAGATGGAGAGATGCCGCCCTCCTTCTCACACTCAATGGTTATATGACACGATGGCACATCTAACGTATGTTGAATGATCAATATCGATGAGATGGAGAGATGCCGTCCCTCCTACTCACACTCAATGGTTATATGACACGATGGCACATCTAACTTATGCTGAATGATCAATATCGATGAGATGGAGAGATGCTGTCCCACCTTCTCACACTCAATGGTTATATGACACGATGGCACATCTAACTTATGCTGAATGATCAATATCGATGAGATGGAGAGATGCCGTCCCTCCTTCTCACACTCAATGGTTATATGACACGATGGCACATCCAACATGCTAAATGATCAATATTGATGACATGCAGAGATGCCGTCCCTCCTTCTCACACTCAATGGTTATATGACACGATGGCACATCTAACGTATGTTGAATGATCAATATCGATGAGATGGAGAGATGCTGTCCCTCCTTCTCACACTCAATGGTTATATGACACGATGGCACATCTAACTTATGTTGGATGATCAATATCGATGAGATGGAGAGATGCCGTCCCTCCTTCTCACACTCAATGGTTATATGACACGATGGCACATCTAACGTATGTTGAATGATCAATATCGATGAGATGGAGAGATGCCGTCCCTCCTTCTCACACTCAATGGTTATATGACACGATGGCACATTTAACTTATGTTGAATGATCAATATCGATGAGATGGAGAGATGCCGTCCCTCCTTCTAATACTCAATGGTTATATGACACGATGGCACATCTAACGTATGTTGAATGATCAATATCGATGAGATGGAGAGATGCTGTCCCTCCTTATCACACTCAATGGTTATATGTCACGATGGCACATCTAACTTATGTTGAATGATCAATATCGATGAGATGGAGAGATGCCGTCCCTCCTTCTCACACTCAATGGTTATATGACACAATGGCACATCTAACGTATGTTGAATGATCAATATCGATGAGATGGAGAGATGCCGTCCCTCCTTCTCACACTCAATGATTATATGACACGATGGCACATCTAACTTATGTTGAATGATCAATATCAATGAGATGGAGAGATGCCGTCCCTCCTTCTCACACTCAATGGTTATATGACACGATGGCACATCTAACTTATGCTGAATGATCAATATCGATGAGATGGAGAGATGCCGTCCCTTCTTCTCACACTCAATGGTTATATGACACGATGGCACATCTAAATTATGCTGAATGATTAATATCGATGAGATGGAGAGATGCCGTCCCTCCTTCCCACACTCAATGGTTATATGACACGATGGCACATCTAACATGCTGAATGATCAATATCGATGAGCTGGAGAGATGCCATCCCTCCTTCTCACACTCAATGGTTATATGACATGATGGCAAATCTAACTTATGTTGAATGATCAATATCGATGAGATGGAGAGATGCCGTCCCTCCTTCTCACACTCAATGGTTATATGACACGATGGCACATCTAACTTATGCTGAATGATCAATACCGATGAGATGGAGAGATGCCGTCCCTCCTTCTCACACTCAATGGTTATATGACACGATGGCACATCTAACATGCTGAATGATCAATATCGATGAGATGGAGAGATGCCGTCCCTCCTTCTCACACTCAATGATTATATGACACGATGGCACATCTAACTTATGTTGAATGATCAATATCGATGAGATGGAGAGATGCCGTCCCTCCTTCTCACACTCAATGGTCATATGACACGATGGCACATCTAACTTATGTTGAATGATCAATATCGATGAGATGGAGAGATCCCGTCCCTCCTTCTCACACTCAATGGTTATATGACACGATGGCACATCTAACTTATGCTGAATGATAAATATCGATGAGATGGAGAGATGCCGTCCCTCCTTCTCACACTCAATGGTTATATGACACGATGGCACATCTAACTTATGCTGAATGATCAATATCGATGAGATGGAGAGATGCCGTCCCTCCTTCTCACACTCAATGGTTATATGACACGATGGCACATCTAACTTATGTTGAATGATCAATATCGATGAGATGGAGAGATGCCGTCCCTCCTTCTCACACTCAATGGTTATATGACACGATGGCACATCTAACGTATGTTGAATGATCAATATCGATGAGATGGAGAGATGCCGCCCTCCTTCTCACACTCAATGGTTATATGACACGATGGCACATCTAACGTATGTTGAATGATCAATATCGATGAGATGGAGAGATGCCGTCCCTCCTACTCACACTCAATGGTTATATGACACGATGGCACATCTAACTTATGCTGAATGATCAATATCGATGAGATGGAGAGATGCTGTCCCACCTTCTCACACTCAATGGTTATATGACACGATGGCACATCTAACATGCTGAATGATCAATATTGATGGGATGGAGAGATGCCGTCCCTCCTTCTCACACTCAATGGTTATATGACACGATGGCACATCTAACATGCTGAATGATCAATATTGATGAGATGGAGAGATGCCGTCCCTCCTACTCACACTCAATGGTTATATGACACGAAGGCACATCTAACTTACGCTGAATGATCAATATCGATGAGATGGAGAGATGCCGTCCCTCCTTCTCACACTCAATGGTTATATGACACGATGGCACATCTAACTTATGTTGAATGATCAATATCGATGAGATGGAGAGATGCCGTCCCTCCTACTCACACTCAATGGTTATATGACACGATGGTACATCTAACTTATGTTGAATGATCAATATCGATGAGATGGAGAGATGCCGTCCCTCCTTCTCACACTCAAAGGTTATATGACACGATGGCACATCTAACTTATGCTGAATGATCAATGTCGATGAGATGGAGAGATGCCGTCCCTCCTACTCACACTCAATGGTTATATGACACGATGGCACATCTAACATGCTAAATGATCAATATTGATGAGATGCAGAGATACCGTCCCTCCTTCTCACACTCAATGGTTATATGACACGATGGCACATCTAACTTATGCTGAATGATCAATATCGATGAGATGGAGAGATGCCGTCCCTCCTTCTCACACTCAATGGTTATATGACACGATGGCACATCTAACATGCTGAATGATCAATATTGATGAAATGGAGAGATGCCGTCCCTCCTACTCACACTCAATGGTTATATGACACGATGGCACATCTAACATGCTGAATGATCAATATTGATGAGATGCAGAGATGCCGTCCCTCCTTCTCAAACTCAATGGTTATATGACACGATGGCATATCTAACTTATGCTGAATGATCAATATCGATGAGATGGAGAGATGCCGTCCCTCGTACTCACACTCAATAGTTATATGACACGATGGCACATCTAACATGCTGAATGATCAATATTGATGAGATGGAGAGATGCCGTCCCTCCTTCTCACACTCAATGGTTATATGACACGATGGCACATCTAACTTATGTTGAATGATCAATATCGATGAGATGGAGAGATGCCGTCCCTCCTACTCACACTCAATGGTTATATGTCACGATGGCACATCTAACTTCTGTTGAATGATCAATATCGATGAGATGGAGAGATGCCGTCCCTCCTTCTCACACTAAATGGTTATATGACACAATGGCACATCTAACATATGTTGAATGATCAATATCGATGAGATGGAGAGATGCCGTCCCTCCTTCTCACACTCAATGGTTATATGACACGATGGCACATCTAACTTATGTTGAATGATCAATATCGATGAGATGGAGAGATGCCGTCCCTCCTTCTCACACTCAATGGTTATATGACACGATGGCACATCTAACGTATGTTGAATGATCAATATCGATGAGATTGAGAGATGCCGCCCTCCTTCTCACACTCAATGGTTATATGACACGATGGCACATCTAACGTATGTTGAATGATCAATATCGATGAGATGGAGAGATGCCGTCCCTCCTACTCACACTCAATGGTTATATGACACGATGGCACATCTAACTTATGCTGAATGATCAATATCGATGAGATGGAGAGATGCTGTCCCACCTTCTCACACTCAATGGTTATATGACACGATGGCACATCTAACATGCTGAATGATCAATATTGATGGGATGGAGAGATGCCGTCCCTCCTTCTCACACTCAATGGTTATATGACACGATGGCACATCTAACATGCTGAATGATCAATATTGATGAGATGGAGAGATGCCGTCCCTCCTACTCACACTCAATGGTTATATGACACGAAGGCACATCTAACTTACGCTGAATGATCAATATCGATGAGATGGAGAGATGCCGTCCCTCCTTCTCACACTCAATGGTTATATGACACGATGGCACATCTAACTTATGTTGAATGATCAATATCGATGAGATGGAGAGATGCCGTCCCTCCTACTCACACTCAATGGTTATATGACACGATGGTACATCTAACTTATGTTGAATGATCAATATCGATGAGATGGAGAGATGCCGTCCCTCCTTCTCACACTCAAAGGTTATATGACACGATGGCACATCTAACTTATGCTGAATGATCAATGTCGATGAGATGGAGAGATGCCGTCCCTCCTACTCACACTCAATGGTTATATGACACGATGGCACATCTAACATGCTAAATGATCAATATTGATGAGATGCAGAGATACCGTCCCTCCTTCTCACACTCAATGGTTATATGACACGATGGCACATCTAACTTATGCTGAATGATCAATATCGATGAGATGGAGAGATGCCGTCCCTCCTTCTCACACTCAATGGTTATATGACACGATGGCACATCTAACATGCTGAATGATCAATATTGATGAAATGGAGAGATGCCGTCCCTCCTTCTCACACTCAATGGTTATATGACACGATGGCACATCTAACTTATGTTGAATGATCAATATCGATGAGATGGAGAGATGCCGTCCCTCCTTCTCACACTCAATGGTTATATGACACGATGGCACATCTAACTTATGCTGAATGATCAATATCGATGAGATGGAGAGATGCCGTCCCTCCTTCTCACACTCAATGGTTATATGACACGATGGCACATCTAACTTATGCTGAATGATCAATATCGATGAGATGGAGAGATGCCGTCCCTCCTTCCCACACTCAATGGTTATATGACACGATGGCACATCTAACATGCTGAATGATCAATATCGATGAGATGGAGAGATGCCGTCCCTCCTTCTCACACTCAATGGTTATATGACACGATGGCACATCTAACTTATGCTGAATGATCAATATCGATGAGATGGAGAGATGCCGTCCCTCCTTCTCACACTCAATGGTTATATGACACGATGGCACATCTAACTTATGCTGAATGATCAATATCGATGAGATGGAGAGATGCCGTCCCTCCTTCTCACACTCAATGGTTATATGACACGATGGCACATCTAACGTATGTTGAATGATAAATATCGATGAGATGGAGAGATGCCGCCCTCCTTCTCACACTCAATGGTTATATGACACGATGGCACATCTAACGTATGTTGAGTGATCAATATCGATGAGATGGAGAGATGCCGTCCCTCCTACTCACACTCAATAGTTATATGACACGATGGCACATCTAACTTATGCTGAATGATCAATATCGATGAGATGGAGAGATGCTGTCCCACCTTCTCACACTCAATGGTTATATGACACGATGGCACATCTAACATGCTGAATGATCAATATTGATGGGATGGAGAGATGCCGTCCCTCCTTCTCACACTCAATGGTTATATGACACGATGGCACATCTAACATGCTGAATGATCAATATTGATGAGATGGAGAGATGCCGTCCCTCCTACTCACACTCAATGGTTATATGACACGAAGGCACATCTAACTTACGCTGAATGATCAATATCGATGAGATGGAGAGATGCCGTCCCTCCTTCTCACACTCAATGGTTATATGACACGATGGCACATCTAACTTATGTTGAATGATCAATATCGATGAGATGGAGAGATGCCGTCCCTCCTACTCACACTCAATGGTTATATGACACGATGGTACATCTAACTTATGTTGAATGATCAATATCGATGAGATGGAGAGATGCCGTCCCTCCTTCTCACACTCAAAGGTTATATGACACGATGGCACATCTAACTTATGCTGAATGATCAATGTCGATGAGATGGAGAGATGCCGTCCCTCCTTCTCACAATCAATGGTTATATGACACGATGGCACATCTAACTTATGCTGAATGATCAATATCGATGAGATGGAGAGATGCCGTCCCTCCTTCTCACACTCAATGGTTATATGACACGATGGCACATCTAACTTATGTTGATTGATCAATATCGATAAGATGGAGAGATGCCGTCCCTCCTACTCACACTCAATGGTTATATGACACGATGGCACACCTAACATGCTGAATGATCAATATTGATGAGATGGAGAGATGCCGTCCCTCCTTCTCACACTCAATGGTTATATGACACGATGGCACATCTAACTTATGTTGAATGATCAATATCGATGAGATGGAGAGATGCCGTCCCTCCTACTCACACTCAATGGTTATATGACACGATGGCACATCTAACTTATGCTGAATGATCAATATCGATGAGATGGAGAGATGCTGTCCCTCCTACTCACACTCAATGGTTATATGACACGATGGTACATCTAACTTTGGAAAAAAATCAGATGTTCCTCTAATGGAACGGAATTACATTTTTAAAGTTTAGGGGGTCCTTTTATTAATTTTTTTCATAATCTATGATCTTGTCTTGTGGGTTTTTTGTAAAAACATTGGAAGGAAAGGGGGTAAAATTTGTAGCATTGTATCAATATATTTTGTTTTATCTTTTTCCGTTAACCACATTATAACTGATTAAATGATTGTTTCATTATTTCTTTTTTGTTGATTGTTAAGATTTTCTTATACAAGTCTTTCTTTTGTATATTTTCTTTTTCACATTGCCTCTTTATATTTTGATAAATATGGCTTGTACCTTTTGCATTATTATTGTAAAATTTAATACAAATATTGAAACAGAAAATTGTTTGATAAATCAAAACTTACAGCCTCTGTCAGCTTGTTCCTGAAAAAGTCGATGTTTGCAAAGAAAATGGGTGAAGGACATCGGAAAATTTTCACTCCCTCCGGCTCATAGATCTGTGGTGAGGAATACAGAGGTCAGTGCAGTTACTGCTTAGTTCAAGCCTTGGCTCTCAGCTTTTCACATCAGCTATGTACTTCACTTACATTGACATAGTCCTTCCTGTTTCTGTAGATGTCTGTCCCACTGATATTGGCCAAAACAGAACACAGCGGACTGAAAGTGAGAAGAAAAGATCACTGAGAGAAGGAGTTTGCTGTGTGTACCATTCAACTCCAGCTCATGGCTCAGCTGGCTACCTGACAATGCCAGTCTTGTTTGCCTGGCCCTTCATCTGTCAAAGCTGAACCCCATCTTCCTCAGCTCCTCTCACATCATCTAACCTCCGTCTCCCAATTAATTCCATACACCCTCCTTGGGTCTACCATAAACTAATGCCGATCAATTAAATGTGTGTTCTGTTATGGAGCCTAACAGCAGATGGAGTTCCTGTCCATCACTCACCTCCAAATGTTCCTGGTGATGCCACCCCTCTCCTGCTGAATCTGGGCTACCACCACAAACATTCATCGCCCAAAGCTGGGAACCGAGGGGTCCATGAGGCAGAAATGGGAGAAGGGGCTTTTAAAAGAAATCTTCACTGCTCATCTGTAGTTCCCTTTTTTGTACAAGGATTACTGCGAATATTTATCATCAATCAATTCCACATATTTGTTGTCTTTTTTAATTCAATTAAGTTAACTCTTCCAGTTTTTTTTTAAATACAAATACCTGTCTGGCCGCAGCAAATAATAACTTTGCAGCATGTGTACATTGTACACGATGTATGGCGATAAACATCATCATTTCAATCAAAGGTTGACGAGCCTGATAAAAGATCCCGGGAATAACCCCCTGAAAGCCACCGTTGTGGGTGGGTTGGGTCACCTATGGTTGGATCACCTCTGGTTGGAAGAGTGTCATTGCTTTAACAGCAGCACTGGAGCTTGTGTGGACTTGCAGGGAGAGGATACAAAGCACTGGTCCGCAGGGCTCTACTATCCAGTCCGATCACCCTCAGCTCCATACGTGCTTCAAATTGCCTGCTGAACTCTCGGGATGGTGGGGTCTGGGCCCAAGATGTGTCATCCTCGAGGGATTGCAGACTCTGTGGAAGTAGAGGACTAGTGCAGATCACCAGAAAATGGGGAGACCAACCCCTGTTTGAGAAGGAGAAGCAGAGGAGACAACCCTACAAGTCAGTGACAAGGCAGCAAACCAATGAGTGACCAGTGACAGACGATGGGCTATTGGAGACTCGAGGCATGATGCGGGCCACTGGCGAATGCAGTCAAAGGATCACACCAGACCGCAAACCGCTGGAGACTGAAGGGGTACCAAGTATTGGAACCAGGATGCAAGAGTGTGCTGAGGGCGTTGAAAGATTCCCCATTGTGTCTATAAGACATAAAAGCAGAAATAGGCTATTCAGCCCATCAAGCCTGTCCTGCCATTTAATCATGAGTTGAATCAGTTTCCCACTCAGGCCCACTGCCTGGCCTTCTCCCAATTGATGCCCTGGCTAATCAAGAACCTATCAACCTGTCTTAAATACACTCAATGACTGGCTTCCACAAGTACCTGTGGCAACATATACCACAGATTTATCACCCTCTAGCTGAAGAAATTCCTCTGCATCTCTGTTGTCCTCTTTTGTACCAGACTTTCTCACCATGGGAGATACTCTGTTGGTGGCATGGTTAGCGCAGCAGTTAGTGACCAGGGTTCAAATCCAGCATTGTCTGTAAGAAGTTTGTCGTCATTCTCCCTGTGTCTGCATGGGTTTCCTCCCACCCTTCAAAATGTACCAGAAGTTGTAGGTTCATTGGTCATAATTGGGCGGCACCCGATAGTGGGCCGATAGAGTCTGTTACCATGCTATATGTCTAAATTTATGCCTTTCACCATTCAAAATGTTTCAAATGAAATCCACCCTCATTCTCCTAAATCCCAATGATGACAGACCAAGAGCTGTCAAACGCTCCTCATACGATAACCCTTTCATTCCAGAATCATCCTTGTGATCCGCCTCTTAACCCTCCCCAAAGTCAGCACATCTTTTCTTAAATGAGGAGCCCAAAACTGCTCATAGCACTCCAGTGAGGTCTCACAAGTGCCTTATAGAGCCTCAACATCACATCCCTGGTTTTATATTCTACTCCTCTTGAAATGAACACCAGCGTTACATCTGCCTTCTTCACCACCAACTCAACCTGCAAGTTTACCTTCAGGCACGAAGACTCCCAGGTCCCTTTGCATCTGACATCATATTTCATTTGCCACTTCAAGTCCTTCTGCACCCTCCTTGTTTCCTCTACACCATCTGCTCCTCCACCCACCTTTGTATCATCTGCAAACTTGGCCACAAAGCCATTCATTCCATTATCCAAATCATTCATATACAACACAAAACAATATGGCCCCAAACCCCGACCCCTACCAGCCAATCAGAACATGATCCCTGTATCTCAACTCTCTGCTTCCTGCCAATTAGCCAATGCTCTCCCCATACTAGTATGTTTCCTGTTGTACCACGGGCTCTTATCTTGTTAAGTAGCCTCATGTGCGGCACCTTGTCCAAGGCCTTTTGAAAATCCAAATACATCCACAGCATCTCCCTTTTCCAGCCTGTTGTCATTTCCTCAGAGAATTCCAATAGGTTTGTCAAGCAAGATTTTCTCTATCCTGTCAGGTGCCTCCAAATTCTCCATAACCTCATCGTTTACAATCGCCTCCAACCACCGAAGGGAGTAAAACACAGAAGACTGTCATGAAAGTAAAAATACAGCAGTGGAGAAATTAACAGGTCGAACTCTGCCCTTTCTCGAGCAGAAACAAAGATACATAACCAGCATTTCAGATGAGATACAAGTAAAATGTAGACATGCATCCAAACAAAATGGTGGGGGGAAGGAGCAGAGGCCCACAGGCAGGAGATAATAAGTGGATAAGAGAGAGAGGGTACACCAGCAAACATGGGATAGCTCTGTGAAAGGGGAGGAAAGGGGGTGAAATGCTGGATGAAAGAAGTCTACGCAGTTGCTGGAAGAACTATGTAGACTTTACATTACTGGAGCTGCAGCACCCCACCCTGCCATGGGCAAGACCCTCACAAAAGAGGGAGGGAGGGTCAAACTGGTGGGTGTGGTTTTAACCCTTAAAGAGACAACCAGGATTACCTGCACCTACAGCGATGTGGGCTGTTGCCAACGGCATGGCAGTCTGGATGGCGTGCTATAAAACTTCGGCGCATGCCTATCCCATTCAGTGAGGAGGAAATGGACAGTTTCATCAAACTTGCCAGCTCTGTGGGGATTGGGGACTTGATGTGGAGGGGGTTGGTCCCCCACCAACCTCGCTCCACAATGTCAACAATCTCACCTCCAGCAGCCCCCGGTGTGATGGATGGTCCAAGGGCTGGTTTTTTCCTCACTCCCGACTCTCAGTGATTTCCCAACCAGTGAGTAGGGCCGAGGAATGTTGGAGCAGATGGTATGATCAGCACTGGTCTCACCAGTCGGCAGGGCCCAGCAAGTGCAGTAACATGCTCCAGGAAAGGAGGGGGCTCTGTGCACAGTGAACAGCATGCAGCCACACAGCTCCCCACGGGATGGTATAGCTGCTGCTTTCCAGGGTTTGTCGTGCCTTCTATCCACCAGCTCAATGGCATTCAGCCTACCACATGCATTGCATCTTATCATTGTATTTCATTGTTTGCAATTAGCAGTAAGTGCTGGTTGTTAGTTGTGTCCAATATAAGTGTATTGTGTCTACTTTGTCCGGTTGTGCATGTGCGTATGTGTACACATCCTGTGACACTTTCCCTCACAGCCAATTAAAAATATTTGCTATAATCAGCTTGTGTCCAGACCCGTTGCTTCTCTAACCCGCTCAGCTCGTTCCTCACATCAGAGAAACGTTTCAAAGTTTAAAGTGCAGGAAAATCTCGGTAGATCAGGCAGCATCCATGGGAATTAAAAGGCAGTCAGTGTTTTGGGCCGGAACCCTTCGTCACAAACCAAATGAGTCAAGCTCCTGACCAAGGACTCAGGCTCAAAATGTGGGCTTCCCCCAGATGCTGTGTGGCATCCTGAGTTTCTCTTGCACTTCTGTGCATTGCATCTGCAGGTTGTCTTGTTTAATCACCAGATGCTAAAAGTTGTGGAAAAGAGTGAAGTGGACAGAATAGTCAGAAGGAGAAGGGGACAGGGGTTCAAAGGTTCGATGATTCCGTGGGCAATGGCAAAGGAAGGATGGGTGCAAAGAGGAGGCAATGTGCCCATTGCAAACAGACCTGATGATCAGGCACATGTTGGCATTGGAAACCTTTGGCTCCCCAGACAAGAGGCCTTCCCAAAATTCCAGCTTCCATAGTACTTTTGCCTTTGAAAACATGGTGCGACAATAGGTCAGAAAAATTAGGATGATATCAAAATCTTTTATGGGAGTGAATGGCAGCGAGTTTAGGAGGAAGTCTGAAAGTTTGGGGCCAAGGACTGCTGGAAATCAAAATGAATTGAGGAATGTTTCCTCGAGCTATTGTTGAATTGGGATCTCAGGGCATGAACAGAAGCCAGAGGAGTGAGCTGCTGCCAGCATGTGCTGGCAAAGCCTTTGACTGAGGAAAGTGCAGGAGAGGTCCTGGTGCATCAAGCATGGTCCTAAGGAGCCCAAGTCACCAGACATCGTACAACGTCCAAATCATGGTTGGATACTACTCCCACCAGAGGGGAATGTATTTCTTAAGATGGATTTCGTGGCATGGCCTCAAACACCTGCTCTCAATGGACAACAATAAACTCACAATTGGGTCCTGAACACCACGGTCAGAAGTTCAAATCCGACAGCAGCCGCCAGACCGATGTCGAGTCCAAGCAGCACAGCAGCAATGAAGGCCATGACCCACACCAGCTTGGAACAGAAAGCAATGTTAGTCAGCGCCACAGTGCAGAACATGACCGCCTTATCCCCAGGGCCAGTGTCCCCCAGCAATACCCAGGGCCAGTAACCTAGAGATACTAGGGGTCAGTGTTACCCAGGGCCAATGTTCCTCAGGGCCAGTGTTCCCCAGCAACACCCAGGGCCAGTGTTCCCCACCAACACCCAGGGCCAGTGTTCCCCAGCAACACCTAGGGCCAGTGTTCCCTAGCAACACCCAGGGCCAGTGTTCCCCAGCGACACCCAGGGCCAGTGTTCAACAGTGACATCCAGGGCCAGTGTTCTGCAGCGACACACAGGGCCAACTATCTCCAGTGACACCCAAGGGCAGTGATCCCCAATGACACCCAAGGGCAGTGATCCTCAATGACACCCAGGGGCAGTAATCCCCAGTGACACCCAGGACAAGTGACCCAGAGATACGGAGGACCAATGTGTCCCAGTGATAATCATGGACAGTGTTCCCCAGTGATGCCCAGGGCCAGTGGTCCAAATGATACCCAGGGCCAGTGTTCCCTGTGATACACAGGACCAGTGTTCTCCAGCGATACCCAGAGCCAATGATCCCCAATGACGCCAAGGGGCAGTGATCCCCAGTGACATCCCGGGCCAGTGTTCCCAAGAAATACGCAGGGCCAGTGCGCCCCAGAGACACCCAGGACAAGTGACCCAGAGATACCCAGGGCTAGTGCTCCCCAGTGCCTGTGATCCAAACAGAACATTACCACACAGAACAGACTGTTCAGCCCATGATGTTATGCCGACCTAGGTAAATCTCCACAAAATCTGATTTTATCCCACCTCACATCCATAACCCTCTTACATCCATGTGCGTAACAAAGGGTCTTCTGAATATTCTTTAACATCTCCCCAAAATTTACGCTACTTACCTTAAACAAACGTCCT
Organism: Narcine bancroftii; assembly: GCF_036971445.1. Classification (NCBI taxonomy): domain Eukaryota; kingdom Metazoa; phylum Chordata; class Chondrichthyes; order Torpediniformes; family Narcinidae; genus Narcine; species Narcine bancroftii. Next base: position 38,196,107 of record NC_091481.1, read on the forward strand.
CCTGTATGGTCTCTAATCGCCCCAGGAAGAGGTGCAGGCACTCCACCCTATTTAGGCCCCTGTGACTTCTATTGTGTCACTCACATCCTTCTCACTCCAAAGAGGAAAGCCCCTAGCTCTGTCAACCTTGCTTTATGTGACACATTCTCCAATCCAGGCAACATCCTGGTAAATCTCTGCATCCCTGCATCTTTCCTGCAATGATGCGGCCAGAACTTAAGCGTGGTATAATTAGAGTTTTACAAAGCTACTGGAGCCAGTGAAAACGCAATGGTGGCTGGTGAGTGTGACACACACAGTTTCAGGTGAATCAGAACTTGCACACATTTTCTTTTAAAACACTGAGCCATGTTATGATGTTTGACATCCTGTGCTGATTCGCTAGACTTCTGGGAGTTGAGGACTATCAATAGTGCCACTACATGCCCCCAACCCCCAGATCCAGCACTATTGCCTGGTAGTATTTTGGGAGATCGACCACTGGCTGTTGAAAAGGGGCAGTTTTGTCAATGTGGGCAAGTTTGAGCCTGTCATTGTCCGGCAATGCCTCAGATGCAGGTTGACCTCATTCATCTTATCACCCTGTATGACCCCTGCAAGGGCTGTCCATGTGTTCCTCTACGTACGAACATGTACTCACAGTCCTTCAGTTCATGTGGTCCAAAAGAAATATGTTTGCCATGTGATGATGGTGGTACAGGGGATAATTTGCCTACGGTGTCCCTTAATCTGCTCAGCAGATCTTTGGGATCTTCATCTTTACTGGATCCGTGCAGAATGAATCCCCCCGGGACCATCAAAGGCACACCGTGTACAAGCTCTGCAGACAAAGTGTGAAGATCCTCATTTGGAGTTGTCCTAATGCCGAGCAACACCCATAGCCATTCGTCTGCCCAGTTGGGACCATCCAAACCGGTCATTAAGGCTGATTTAAGGTGATGATGGAATCATTCAGCCATCCCGTTAGACTGTGGGTGATGGCACTTGTACGATGAAGCCTAGAGCCGAGCAGCCGAGATAAGGCTGTCCATAACAAAGAGGTCCTCTGTCAGATGGGATGTGCCCCAGTAGGCCGAAGCAAGCCACCCAGGAATTAAGGCATGCTCGCACACAGGAGTCCTTAGAAGCATCCACCATGGGGACTCCCTCAGGTCATCTCGTAAACCTATCGATCACCTTGAAAAGATAGTGGGAGTCTCGTGAAACTGGAACTGGTCCCACAATGTCCAATTGGACATGGTCGAAGCGGCGAGTTACTGGTGGGAAGGGTTGTAGTGGTGCTTTCATAAGCTGATGGATTTTGACTTTTTGACAAGTTACACAAGATTTGGCCATTTGTGTGACGTCTTTCTTCAGATCGTGCCAAACAAATCTGTCTGAAATCAGAAGAATGGTCAATCTGATGGATGGATGAGATTAATATGTTGTCTAGATAAACGAAAACATTGGCCATGCCTCGCCCTACTGCATCCATAACTTGCTGAAAGGTCTGAGCTGCATTTTATAACCCAAAAGGCATACGTTAATAATTCAAACAATCTGAAAGGGGTAATTATTGCTGTTTTCAAGATGTTGTCTGGTTCCAATGGCACCTGGTAATATCTATGCACCAAATCCACCTTTGAAAAGATTTTCACACCATGCAGATTCACTGCAAAATCTTGAATATGAGGAATCGGATCGTGAAACAGTATCGTTGAGCCATCTATAATCTCCACAAGATCTCCACTGTTACAGGCCCAGACAACCCCAAAACCCAGCAGCAATAGAAATTCACCAAGATCAATGGTTACTTAAACAAAAGCAAATTTTAATTTTCCTTAAACATAAAGACAGGATCAAACTTTAACTTATTACTATTAACTTGACCCCCTTCTAATTCTAAGCACACGTGTATGTAATGTGTGTGTATGTTCAGAAAAGTTCTTTGACTCACAGTCCAATCTCACTTTTCACTCTTCCAAGTTCGCTGGTATCAGGCAATTCTTATACTGTGCACAGATTTTAACATTCACAAATTTTCACCAGGCTCTGGTAGAAACGGTTAAATGGTTATCAGTCAGAAAGGATCTTGTCAGTTTTCAGAGAGAGATTCATTGGACACACACAAACTGAGTTACTTCAGTTACTTCAGTGTCTTGCTGACGAAACTTGCCCCATCAGGGTTTTCCAAATGATAATCTCTTCTGCAGGTCACCACCGAGTTCCTTTTGTTTCCCTTATTTAAGGAGAAACACTCTAGCCAGTCATTTCCCCTTGTGTGGACCACATGGGTGGCTTCAACAGGCTGAACTCAGAACTCACAATCCACAACCCGTCTTCAAAATGGGGTTTCAACAAGCTGCCAGCTTGCCATGCTGCAGAAACCAGCTCTCTCTCTTATAGAGGAAGCCTGTTTGGTCTCCTCCCTCTCTTTCTCTGCTTGCAAAACCTTCTTAGAACAGCAAACTGTATTCAGACAGATTACAGCACCGGACCAAATCTTCTGAGTCTGCTCATCTGTTGCTTTAAAAGCAATAATCCATTACTTCACAGCATGTCCAATTAACACCTACTTGTGAAGACTTATTCCCCATAGTTTATGCAAAGGCACCCAGAACCTGGACTGTCTGGCTTGAGCAGAGCTCTGGCATTTTAAAAGAAATCTTTTTGTCAAGTGTTTGTGACCTACACTACTCCCACAATCTATCTCCTTCAAAAACATATCTATATACAATATAAAATATGATATAATCCATCACACCACCCTCCGGAGTGTTTTTGGACTAAATGTAATGGAGACGCCCATGGGCTGTCGGATCTGCTAATTATTCCCAGATCTTCCATTTTGTGGAATTCTTGTTTAGCTAATTGCAATTTCTCAGGAGGCAAGCGATGTGCCTTAGCATGAATGGGAGGGCCCTTGGTAGAAATTTGTTTCGCGGTGGGGGGTCAAAAACTGCAGAGTTGTAATTGTACAAGTCTGGAGAATTATCAACAGTCTTACGCAAGGCTTGAAGCCATAGTGCAGGACCATAGTGCTGGACTATCCACCAGCTGGCACCCTTTTAAATCCACCATGAGTTCAAAGGAAATCGGCCCCGAGTAGCGGTCGTGACACTGCCGCTATAATAAAAGGCCGTGTGTAAATGTTCCCCTCGAACTGTACGTGGGTACGATGGAACTATTGACTGCTGTGAATTGGAGGTTAGGGGAAGGATAACATGTATCAAAACCAGTTGGTGGAAAAACACAAACCTCCAATCCTGTGTCCACCAAAAACTTTCACTGGGATAGCTGAACCCAAACATATAAAAGGCTCATAGATTTTCAGCCAACCGTCACAGCCATTAAGGACAGTCAGCCAGGGCTTTTCCTGAGAACGCACAAGGTGGCAGGCACCTACGTGCATTGACTCCCCAATGCCGGTGGCAAAAACACCAGGTGGAAGTGTCAACAGTCTGTCTGCCTGACCTGAGACATTGCCTCGTTAAAGGAGCTGGCACATTGAGAGCGTTGGCTTGGGAAGTAGCGTCCACAATGGAGGTGCTGGGTGCAGACAGCTGTGACACAGTGACAATGTCCAAAGATCTTTTGGTGTGTTTTTTTGCCAGCCACAGGACATCTGCTTCTGCGGCTACTGCCTTGGGGTCTTCGAAAGAACTCTGCAATAATAAGATTCTAATGTCTTCTGGCAACCTCTCCAGGAAGAGCTGTTTGAATAATATATCCGGCCGTTGGCCAGATGCCAGGCACAGCAGGTTGTCCATTAGTTCAGATGAGACGCGGTCACCCAACTCCTCCATGAGTAACAGTCTGGCGACCCTCTCTCTGTGGGACGCCATGAATCCACAGCAGGAGCACTTCTAGAGTATCATGCTTGCACTCACCAGGCTCCGGTGGATCACACAGGATGTCACCGACTTGCTTGGCAGTGGCTTGGTCCAAGGCACTGATGAGGTGATAATAGCGAGTCACGTCTGCCTCGATCTTCCTGAGGTGAAATTCTGCCTCAGCCAGTCGAAATTACAGCTCTGGTTCTGCCGTCCAGAAGGGTGGTAGCTTAACAGCAACTGCTGCAGTCTCCATATGGTCCAAAACCTCAATTTAGACCCGTCGGGGTCACCAATTATAGCCACTGAAAATGCAGTGGTGGCTGATGGATGCGAAATAACGACACACGGAGTTGCAGAACTCATTTACTTGAGTCACGCACATATTCTTTTAAGACACTGAACTACATGCACCACGTCATGACGACTCGTGCTGGTTTGATAGACTTCTGGGAGTTGTAGTCTATCTATAGTGCCACTACCCTACAACATTTACTCACCCTTTTGCACTCAATTTCCCAAATAACAAAAGCCTGACAATTTGTGCAGCAACTTTGAGAGATCTATAGACCTGGACCCTAAGATCTCTTCATTGTTTACAACCCTGCCATTAACCACGTACCCTGCTTTCAAGTTCAACCTACCCAACTGCATTTGAATGTTCTCCCCGTATCTGTGTGGGTTTTCCCCAGGGGCTCCAGTTTTCTCCCACCATTTGAAATGTACCAGGGGGTGTAGTTTAATTGGGTGGAAATTGGGCGTCACGGACTTGTGGGCCCAAATGGCCTGTTACTGTGCTGTATGCCTAAATTAAATTAAAAATTAAATTAAGATTGAACTCCATTTGCCACTTATCTGCAAACTCTGTGACATACAACAAACATCTAGCCTACCCACAACACCTCCCAACCTTTATCATCTGCAAACTTAATAACCCACATCTCCATTTCTTCTTCCAAGCCATTTCTAAAAATCTCAAATAGCAAACGTCCCACAATAGATCCCTGCATAACTCCACTAGTTAGCCACCTCCAGACAGAATATGATCCATCTGCTACTATGCACTGTTTTTTGCAGGCAAGCCAATTTCAGATCTATGACCACAAGCTTCATGACTTGACTTTCTGAATGAACCTACCATGGAGGACCTTGTCAATCGTCTTAATTCAGTCTCCTCAGAAAAGAGATTCAAACTGGAACAGCCTATTTCTCAGCAGGAGATCGTGGCTTCCAGGTTAGAGAATGTTAGGCCTCTTATTATTTCTGAGGATCAAACTGGATTTATTAAAGGACGTTACTACAATTTAATTTTCAATGTCTCTTAGGTATTTTTTACTCCCCTGCAGTTTCATTCTCTGAATGAATTATTTCTTTAGATGCTGAAAAAGCATTTGATAGAGTGGAATAGGAATATCTATTTTGTATATTAGAGAAATTTAACCTAAGTTCTCGATTAATGAATTGGATTAAATAAATATATTTATCTCCTACAGCTTCAATTTTTCCTAATTTAATTAAATCTAAATCCTTTAAACTGCACCGTGAAACCAGACAGGGTTATCCCCTAAGTCGACTCTTATTTAATTTGGCTTTGGAACCACTAGCAGTCGCTTTTCACCAATCATTTGAGATCCCTGGAATCTCTAGAGCTTTAAATATTCATAAGGTGACTCTTTATGTTGATGGTCTGTTTTATAAATATCCACTCCTGACCTCTCAATTCCACACACTTTATTATTTCTCAATCAATTTGGTCAATTTTTAGGCTATAAATTAAACCTGCAGAAGAGTGAAATGTTTGTTTTGAATTCTTCCTGCTCCTTAGATTCCTCTGTTCCTTTTAAAATTGTTAAAAATCAATTTAATTATCTAGGCATTATTATTACTAAAAAGTTTAATAACTTGTTTAAGGAAAATTTCCTTACATTAAGAAGTCCCTATCTCAGTGGTGCCCTTTTTCAATGTCCTTAATTGGACATGTTAATATTATCAAAATGAATATCTGGCCTAAATTCTTTTATTTTTCAAGCTGTACTGGTTTTTGATTCACTGGACTCTCCTACCTCTTCTTTTATTTGGAAAAATAAGCACCACTGCCTCAAAAAAATTTCCTTCAAAATATTTTTTGTAAAATGGGGACTTGGCATTGCCTAATTTTAGATGTTATTATTAGGCAGTGAATATTAGGTATATTAGATTCATTAGAATGAACGTTTAAGGTTCTTCAAGATGGACTGATTTAGAGATTAAATCTACTAAAAGATATCTCTCCTTTTAATATGGAGCACCTCTGCATTTTTCAGTTTCCAAGTTAATGATAATTTTGTAGTTAGACACACTTTGAGAATTGAGTTTTAATTTAGAAAACATTTTGTTTTTTGTTAATTAGTCCCATTTTACATAATTCCTTTTTTTTTTAAACATCGCACAGGAGAGTGGTACCTTACAGCCCAAAGGCTACATCATCGAGTTGCAGGTTCATGACAGCAGTTTTGTAAGCGGGGAGTTCGTCATCCTGGCTCTGAGCTTTGGTGAGCGCCATGTAGTCTACACCCAGAGAGAGGGTACATACTGCTTGAACGAAGAAGCAGGACAGGGCATCAACCACCATATTACTCTTACCGGAAATATGTTTAATCCTGGTTGAAAACCTGGATACGTAAGATAGTTGGCAGTGCTAGTTGGCTGATCAGAGATCTGATGTCTTCGTGAAGTCAAATGTTAGCAGTTTGTGGTCAGTAAAAACTGTGAAGTTCCAGAGCCTTCCAAAAAAATAGCAGAAGTGTCTGACCACTAGGTACAGAGCCAGTGAATATGTTGTATTTCGTTTCCGGAGGGTGTAGGTCCCTACTAAAAAAACATAGTGGCTTCTGTTGTCCATTGGTGTGCTATTCCAAGACCCTGCCTATAGATTATACATCTATCAGCAAGGCGGTTGGTGCATCCATTTGTGGATGGACCAGCAATGTTGCCTTCGCTAGGGTGTCTTTGATCTGCTGGAATGCTACCATCGTCTCCTTTGACCATTTGAGTTCTTTGGCACCTCTGGACATGAGGTCTAAGAGGGGTTTCATAATATGAGCTGCAGAGGGTATAAAGTTGGAATAGAAATTGACCATCCCCACACATTCCTGGAGTCGATTGTATCGGGCCTCAGGAATTTGAGGATGGCTCCCATCTTGCTAAGCAATGGAACAACATTCCGGCTGCTTATCTGATGTCCCAAGAACTCGATAGAGGGCTGCCCGAATTTGCACTTGGCAGGGTTCACAGTTAGCTCAAACTCCCGTAGGCGGAAGCAGAATAAACACAGATGCTTTTTGTGGGAGAGGCTGGCGACAAGTATGTCATCCAAGTATATGAAAAGGAAGTCCATGCCACACCCCACTGCGTCCAGCAATCACTGGAATGTTTGTGCAGCATTTTTGAGTCCAAAAGGCATTCTCAACAATTTGAAGAGGCTGAACAGTGTTCTGATGGTATTTGGTGGTACCCACGCACCAAGTTAATCCTGGCCCCATGAAGATTAGCTGTAAAGTCCTGCATATGGGCACAGGTAGCAGTCTGCAGTGGTAGCGTCTTTGAGGTGCCTGTAATCCCCACAGAGCTTCCATCCTCCCATGGCATTGGGCACCATATGTAGTGGGGAACCCCATGGGCTATCAGACCTGTATATGATTCCAAGTTCCTCCAGAGGTGGAACTCTTGTTTTGCAACCCACAACTTGTCGGGCGTCAGGCTCGGGCATTTAGAGGAGGTCTTTGGATGAGGATGTGCTGTGGCAGTAGAGAACTGGGGAGTGACAATGTCCGGAATCTCAGTAAGAAGTTTGGTGAATTTGTTGTTTGAATACTCCACGGCATCTAGGTGTGGGGCAGGTAGTTTGAGTTTTCCAAGGCAGAGAGTCTGGAACATTGTGGTGTTCACCAACTGGCACCCTTTTAAATCCACCATCAGTGAATGGGCTCTGAGGAAGTCGGGGTCACAGCAGCAAGAATGATCTTCTATGTAAATATCTTGTCATTGAATTTCAGGGGTATAGTCTGTGTGCCGTATGTACGAATTGAACTGTTATTCACTGCAGTGAGGGCCGGACCCGTACTCCTGGTATGGGTGTCAAAGATGAAGGAGGAAGGACACCAACCTCTGTACTTTGTCGCTGGGAGAATTTGTCCCAACGTAGAGTAGGCAGTTATGGTGGCCAGCCACCATAGCCATTAGCAACAACTGGCCATGGCATTTTCCCGGAAAAGTGCAAGGGGGTCGGCAGCGATGAGCTCCAGAACCCCAGTGTTGTTGGTAAAAACACCAGGTGGTTGTCATGGGGTCATGCACCCTTGTCACTGTTACTCATGGAGCCTGGGATTTTGGGTGCGATGCAGCACTAATTTCTGTGTGCCTTGTACCTTGGTGTTTCATGCGCCAGAGAATGTCTGCCTGGGTGGCCACTGTTCGAGGGTTAGTAAAGTCCTTGAAAGCCAACATGAGATGGATCTTCTGGCGTATGCTCTAAAAACTACTGTTCGAAGAGCAAGCAAGGCTTATGGCCATCTATCTGAAGGGGCGTGGTAACCCGGCTATTGATATGGAGGAGCAGTGCAGCTCGCTCATGTCGTGAGAGATCATAAATCTGGAGAAGGAAGGCTTTTAGGGTTTCATACTTGGCGAGAGCTGGTGGGTCCCGAAGGAGATACACTACTCGATCGGCCGTGTCCTGGTCAAGGGCGCTTACCACATGATAGTACTTAGTGGCATCCACTTCTATTTTGCGGACCGAACCAAATTCAGGTTGAGTAGTCCAAAAGACAGGCAGTTTGAGCAAAACCACTGTGTGGTCCATGATGGGTCCAAAATCAGTTTGGGCCTGTTGGGGTTACCAACGTAGCAACTGTGTCACCGTGTGAAATGAAGAACGAGAAAACGATCAGACGTAGTTGCATCGAAGTTCAGTAAAAGTAGTTTTACTCAAACAATCACCTGCAGATTTTTAAAACCCCGCACGTTCCAAATGACGCCATCACATTGTGACATCATGACGTCACTCGGAACCTCCTGAGCCAGTTCGATTACGCCTCGGGTGAGTCGATTAGACCTCTGGGGAGTCGCTACAATGGATCTTAACTTCCTTTCACTTTGGGTTTCTTTTCTCAATTATTTTCAAAACTTGTAGATTAATTATTTCTTGTCTTTTTTTGAGCCCATTGTTATTATGATTAAGGGGTGGACTCTCAACTTGGCCAGCAGCCCCTATAGAGTGGGGCTAGATTTTTAGTTTAGAAATATATGGGTTTTTTTCTCTAATTTTTTTCCATTTTAATAACATGTGTTCACATGAACCTTGTTCACTGTTATTTGTAACTGGATATTAATTTATTTTATCAATATTATCATATGAACCTATGTAATTTGCATCTGTTAAACCCAATCCATAAACACCAGATTCACTCCCCTACTATCCATGAGAAGACTCATAAATCCTGTCAAGTTTGCCCACAGAAGACTATAATTCTCGAGATTCTTCCTCGGACTGTTCTCAAACAAGGGAACTTCATTTTCCATTCTTCATCCTCCAATACCTCTCCTGTGGCTGAGAGTTATAAATATTGTCCAAGCCGCTACAATACCTTCCCTTGCTTTTTCATAACCTGGGATATATCCTGCTCATCCCGGGGACTTATGTATCCAAATGTTTCAAGAAGATCCAGCACTTCCTCTTCCTCAGCATACTCTGGTACATTTGCCTATTCAACCCTGACCTCAATGAAATCTCTCTCCTTAGTAAAGACTGAAGCAAAGTCTTAATTTAAGACCTCCCTTACCTTCAGGCATGTTCCCTCCTTTACCCCTGACTGGCCCAACCTTCGATCTCATCATTCCTTTGTTCATCGAGAACCCTTAGGCTACTTGCCAAGGTCTTCTCATGCCCCCTTCTATCTCTCCCTTGGCTTTTTTTAAGCTCCATCCTGGCTACCAATGTGTTCTCATGAGCCCTTCCTGAACCTTAAGTATGCTTCCTTCTTCCTCCTGACTTCACAGGATGTCTTTAAAGTTTATCCCAGTTCAACAAATGCGTTCTTAATGAAAAGATTTGTCTCAAAAACATGGCCAACAAAATAATGGATGATGTCCCCAAGGATAATTCAGGCCAATCCCCATTCTCATCAATGGTGCTTGAAGGGAAAATCTGAGCAAATCGGAAGGCCAGCCACAGCGAGTGGGTCAGAGGAAATCTGCATCACTTACACAGTCATACTTGTCTTTCTTCCAGAGAATTCCAATTTCTCGGAACTGCATCAACATTCCCTTCAAATTTATAATAACCACAGCTCCCAGAACTGACTAAAGATGGAGAGTAAAGGAACAGAATTAGTCATTGAATGGACATGTTTGTAATACAAGTTATGACGTATCACAATGGGGCATATCAGTTCCCAATAAACTCCAGAAGGAGTCAGTCTCACCTCCTGCTGAGGGGAAGGGATGCAGCAAGTCCGCCAGGAATACAATGGAGATGGCTCTTTGGCTCCCTTAGATGTGTCTCAGCGAAGCCAAGCTCTTCATCTTTACGCACATGACATTATTTCACCACAGAAAGTTTTGTCAAACTGACTTACAAGACCCAAAGTGTTCACAGCAAACATTCTAACCTTTGTGGACCACTGATGGGAGATAGTGTTGAGTTCAGGAGAATTTCAGGAGGGTCCTGAATCCCCGGGGAAGGGTGCAGGAGAACCTACTTCCAAATGAGCAGGCTGACCCCTACCCCAGGTATCTGGGAAGAGATGCAGCTTTGTACCGACATGCCTGCTGGCCCTGAGACATGGGATAAAGCTGCAGCCTCCCAGTTCGAGAGACGCAGTCGATTCTGATCTCTTCCGCTGTCTGTGTGGAGTTTGCATGCTCCCCACATGACTACGAGAGTATTCCACGGGAGTTCCCACATCCAAAACTTGTGCTGATTGATGGGCTAATTGGTGCCAGAATGGGTGAGTGTCATGAGCAGGGATGGGTCAGAGAGAATGGGTGACAAGTGGAGCAATGAGACAGCAGACACTAAAAGGTCAAATGACCTATGACATTAGAATTGAAGCTTCCATCAATTCCTCTCATTGGAGCTGACCACATTGTCAACAGCCAGTAACTAGAAAGATTTCTCATGAAAATACCTCACCTTGGGGAGAGGGGTCAGCAGGAAACCAATGGCCAGAGTAACGATCATCACCACCACAGCCGATAGAAGACCAGCAACCTGCAGCAAAATGGATTCATTGTCAACTGTTCACATCGTCTTCATCTGGCTCAGTAACTTCTCTTTCATCGAGGCTGCATATCGCATGGTCCAAGATAAACTCACTGACAGTGACCACATGGATCCCTCTCCAAACACGATCCCTGCCAGTGGCCATGTGGATCCCTCTCCAAACATGATCCCTGCCAGTGACCTCTTGGATCCCACTCCAAACACAATCCCTGCAATTGACCAGGTGGATCCCACTCCAAACATGATCCCTGCCATTGACCAGGTGGATCCCACTCCAAACACAATCCCTGCAATTGACCAGGTGGATCCCACTCCAAACATGATCCCTGCCATTGACCAGGTGGATCCCACTCCAAACACAATCCCTGCCAGTGGCCACATGGATCCATCTCCAAACATGATCCCTGCCATTTACCAGATGGATCCCACTCCAAACACAATCCCTGCCAATGGCCACGTGGATCCCTCTCCAAACATGATCCCTGCCAGTGACCTCGTGGATCCGACTCCAAACACAATCCCAGCCAGTAACTACATGAATCTCTCTCCAAACACAATCCCTGCCAGTGGTCACATGCATCCCTCTCCAAACATGATCCCTGTCAGAGGCCACATGGATCCCTGGCCAAACACGATCCCTGCCATTGACCAGGTGGATCCCACTCCAAACACGATCCCTCCCAGAGGCCACATGGATCCATCTCCAAACACAATCCCTGCCAGTGGTCACATGAATCCCTCTCCAAACATGATCCCTGCCATTTACCAGGTGGATCCCACTCCAAACACAATCCCTGCCAGTGACCACGTGGATCCCTCTCCAAACACGATCCCTGCCAGTAGCCACGTGGATCCCTGTCCAAACACAATCCCTGCCAGTAACCATGTAGATCCCTCTCCAAACATGATCCTTGCTATTAACCAGGTGGATCCCACTCCAAACATGATCCCTGACAGAGGCCACATGGATTCATCTCCAAACATGATCCCTGCCATTTGCCAGGTGGATCCCACTCCAAATACGATCCCTGCCAGAGGCCACATGGATCCATCTCCAAACATGATCCCTGCCAGTAGCCACGTGGATCCCTGTCCAAACACAATCCCTGCCAGTGACATCGTGGATCCCACTCCAAACATAATGCCTGCCAGTAACCATGTAGATCCCTCTCCAAACATGATCCTTGCTATTGACCAGGTGGATCCCAATCCAAACATGATCCCTGACATAGGCCACATGGATTCATCTCCAAACATGATCCCTGCCATTTGCCAGGTGGATCCCACTCCAAACACGATCCTTGCCAGTGGCCAGGTGGACCCCTCTCCAAACACGATCCCTGCCAGTGGCCACATGGATCCCTCTCCAAACACGATCCCTCCTATTGACCAGGTGGAACCCTGTCCAAACACAATCCCTGCCAGTGACCATGTGGATCCCTGTCCAAACCCGATCCCTGCCTTGCCCTGAGTCAGGGCTATGAGAAACTCTGCTCAGATATCTTCCTTACCTCTATGCAGCCCGGGATAGTTCCCTTGTGTACTACACATTTGCCCACTGATGAAAATCCTTTTGCCATGTTTATCCTGCCCAATATTACACACTCAGCATCCGTAATCATCCCATCAGCCAGACTCCAGGAGAATCTCCCACACCTTCCCCCAAGTTACTCTCTCAGTTTCCAGGAAGCCTCACTCGCTCATTTATTGTCCTTTTTCTTTTCATATCAATAGTGATACAAAAATGTTTATAGCATGAAACAGGCCCTTTGGCCCTACTCGTTCATGCTGACCAAGCTGTTTACCTGAACTTGTCCCATTTGCCTGTGTTCAACCCATATCTCTCCAAACCAGCCATTCTGAACTTTTATTTGGCTTAGGACTCTGCTCGAGGTTTATGGGCTCCCTTCCACGTGAAGTAGCCAATTTTAGTTGGTTTCTTCCGTACTTCTCTCCTACTGACTACATAAAAATAGAAAACATTTTTCTGATTTCCCCTTAAGTGTACTGTGGCCCCCAGATCCAGTTGAGGATGGCCACTCTAAACAGTTCCTATCCCCATCCCTCTCAGTGTCATCCAAATATCACAGGCAGTCCCTGCCTCCCACTTCCCCTGGCCACTCGTTCCACACACCCAGTACCCAGAGTGTGGAAAATTTGCCACTTGGGTCCCTCTAATTTAAATCTCTACCCTCTTTGGACTCCGGGAGATTCAGCAAAGCCTGAGACTGACTCCAGCTAAAGGAGGAGCAAGGGGGAAAACAATCTCTGGTGGGAGTAGTCTAGAAATAGGAACGTTATGGTGACATGTGCACATAATCTGCTTTGCACGAGTGCACACACAGCTTAGCGGGATACTGGTTACGGGTGTGAAGCAGAGAAGCTTAATTTGTTGTGTAGATTTCTATCGATCAGTGCAACAGCTATGTGCAGGAAAGAGATACAGAGGAAAGGTGGGGAGGTCATGAGGCTGGGAATGGGTAGGAGGCATACCTGAGTCTTCCCCCCTGTGCTCTCCTGTACTGCTGTCCTGGAGAGAGAGGTGCTGGCTGCAAATCCACGAAACGCACCACAAACCATGTTGCTGATACCAAACGCCACCAGCTCCTGCCGATGAAACAGCAAACACTCATTTACATTAATCAGTAACTGTCCCAGAGCACACCCACTGTCCCAGAGCTCACCCATAGATCCAGTCCCAAAGCTCACCCACTGTCCCAGAGCTCACCCACTGTCCCAGAGCTCACCTACCGTCCCTGAGCTCACCTACCGTCCCTGAGCTCACCTACCGTCCCAGAGCTCACCTATCATCCCAGAGCTCACCCACAGTCCCAGAGCTCACCTACCATCCCAGAGCTCACCTACCGTCCCAGAGCTCACCCACCATCCCAGAGCTCACCCACTATCCCAGAGCTCACCCACATTCCCAGTCCCACAGCTTACTTACCATCCCAGAGCTCACCCACCGTCCCAGAGCTCATCCACTGTCCCAGAGCTCACCCACCATCCCAGAGCTCACCCACTATCCGAGAGCTCACCCATAGATCCAGTCCCAAAGCTCACCCACTGTCCCAGAGCTCACCCACTGTCCCAGAGCTCACCCACTGTCCCAGAGCTCACCCACTGTCCCAGAGCTCACCTACCGTCCCTGAGCTCACCTACCGTCCCTGAGCTCACCTATCGTCCCAGAGCTTACCTATCGTCCCAGAGCTCACCCACCATCCCAGAGCTCACCCACCATCCCAGAGCTCACCCATCGACCCAGAGCTCACCCATCGACCCAGAGCTCACCCACCGACCCAAAGCTCACCCATAGATCCAGTCCCAGAGCTCACCCACCGACCCAGAGCTCACCCACCGACCCAGAGCTCACCCACCGACCCAGAGCTCACCCACCGACCCAGAGCTCACCCACCGACCCAGAGCTCACCCACCGACCCAGAGCTCACCCACCGACCCAGAGCTCACCCACCGACCCAGAGTTCACCCACCGACCCAGAGCTCACCCACCAACCCAGAGCTCACCCATCGACCCAGAGCTCACCCACCGACCCAAAGCTCACCCATAGATCCAGTCCCAGAGCTCACCCACTGTCCCAGAACTCACCCACCATCCCAGTCCCAGAGCTCACCCAAAAACCCAGAGCTCACCTAGTCCCAGTCCCAGAGCTCACCCACTGTCCCAGAGCTCACCTATGGATCCAGTCCCAGAGCTCACCCACCGACCCAGAGCTCACCCACCGACCCAGAGCTCACCCACTGACCCAGAGCTCACCCACCGACCCAGAGCTCACCCACCGACCCAGAGCTCACCCACTGACCCAGAGCTCACCCACCGACCCAGAGTTCACCCACCGACCCAGAGCTCACCCACCAACCCAGAGCTCACCCACCGACCCAGAGCTCACCCACCGACCCAGAGCTCGCCCACCGACCCAGAGCTCACCCACCGACCCAGAGCTTTTCCACTGTACCTGAGCTCACCCACAGACAGAGCTCACCCAGACTCAGAGCTCACCCACAGACTCAGAGCTCACCCACAGACTCAGAGCTCACCCACAGACTCAGAGCTCACCCACAGACTCAACCCTCATCAACACCACCACCTCCTCATCCCCACCTTCCTCTCATCTTTCCAAAACCACCCCTTACCAAACCATTCCCCTCCCCAAAATCTCACTTCCCATCCTCAATCGCTCTCCATTCTCAATATCTCCTTGCCCCTACCTCCCTTTTCATCTCTCCCTCTTTTCACCCTTTTCAGTACTTCCCACTGCCCCTCACCCATCTCCCCCACCTCAGCTCTTCCGGTCACTGCTCCTACCCCATCCCCACCTCAGCTCTATCCATCATTATCCCCTACCCCATCCCCACTTCAGCTCTCCTCGTCACTGCCCCTACCCCATCCTCACCTCAGCTCCCAGTCACTACCCCCTACCCCATCCCCACCTCAGCTCTACCCATCACTGCCCCTACCCCATACCTCTACCTCAGCTCTCCCCGTTATTGCCCCTTCCTCAAAACCACCACCTTCTGCCTTCACCCATTTCCCTTCAAGCAACACCTCCTTTCACACCGAACCTCTGCACATGGTCCTGGTCACCCCTTCGCCCCACTCCCCAGCACCTTCCTACTCCTCCTCCCTACCACACTCACTCCTTCTCCCAACCTACTGAACATGGCTCCTGCTGCTCTCTCGGTTGTCTTTTTCCCTGCCTGCATTTTCCTCATTCTCCTCCCTCTTGCAGAGCTCAGCTGCACCCAACCTCCCCTATGGTGCCCTCCTCCTCGCAGTCACCCTCCACCCTTCCCCTCACATACCTGGTTTCCATCAATGACGTAATCATGCTTGACAGAGTAAACCTTGGCCACTGAGAATGCCACTGCAAAGCCAACAATAGCCACTGAGAAGGCGTCTCCAAAGCTCTGCTGTAAAACGGTGGTGTTGGGAGGGAGGGGAGTCTGAAAGCTGAAACACAGAGCAATAAATCCCCCCTCCATCTCCATCCCTGTCCCATTCAGAACACTCGCTCACCTTGATGGGCGGGGTCGAGTGCCACACACTAACGTGCTGGAGAAACTTAGCAGGCCACGCACCATCCATGGGAAGTAAAGGGTGACCTTCATCAGAAGGTGGTGAGGTGGAGAGGAGATGGGAAGAGCACAGGTAAGTACAGGTGATAGGTGCCGACAAGTGGGAGGGCCCTCCTCACTTCTCTCCCCCTCCCTCCAGCTGACGAAGGGCTCGGGCCTGAAATGTTCACTGCCTTTCACTTCCTCCAGATGCTGCATGGTCTCGTGAATTCCTCCAGCATATTTGTCACCTTGTTGGGAGTGTCTGGTGAGTTCATCTCCTTGCCAACACTTTTGTTTGAGATGTTCCTCACAGCTGCACTGAGTCCCGTGTAGAAGAGTCCCAGTGGGAAGCTGGAGCCGACAATTTGGCCACTTTGGCAACAATTCGTAATGCTGGCACATGATCCTGTCCCAGCTCAGATGGTCACGGTTGACTGGATGGGCTTAAGGGCCTTTTCCAGGTTGCACGACTGCCCCATACTCTCAACCCATGGTATTTAAAAGTAGACATGCAACCTGAACCGTCCAAATACACCCAATTAACATACGACCCCACCCGGTACATTCTTGAAGGGTGGGAGGAAACTGCAGTGCCCAGAGGATACCCACACAGACAAGGGGAGAACGTACAAACAGCGATGGCTTCAAACCCCAGCCGCTGGCGCTGACCACAATGCCAACCACCTTGCCACTGTTTGGTTGGTTACTCACACAGAGAGTGATTAGTAACTGGAAAGAGCATCCAGAGGAGGTGCTGGGGGCAGATACAATCAGAACATTTGGACAGGTTCTAGGATAAGAGGGGTAGGCTTCATGCAGGCAAACAGGATGAATGGGGATATGTAGCTGCTGCCACATATCCCCAAGAGGGGAGCCAAAATAACCCATTTCAGTGCTGGCCAACACTATGACTACAAATCCATGGAAAGTATAAATGGAGCACTGACCCATTTGGAAGTTTTCCAACAATTTCAACATGATAGGTCTCTTCAAAGTTATAGGCATAGGAGACACCCGTTGCAATTATTGTCTGCAAAGTAACAAAGGATAGTGAATAATTCAGCTTTTTAGGTCCAACCATAGAGCCACCACTGAACTTCATTCCAATCCATTGATCCAAACACCATTGCATGATGTACATCAGTTCAAGTGTCGTTGGGAAGTGAATGCAATGTCACTCTGACCTTCTTCCCTTGAGGGGTGTGACACAGTATATAGAGTATATAGATATGTTTTTGGGAGATAAATTGGGAAAGGTTTGTTAGAGTAGGTCACATACAAACACTTCAAAACAGATCTTATTTAAAATACTGGAGCTTTGCCCCATGCTAGACATATTGAGGCCTTGAAGAGACTTCACTAATGAATTGTTGTTTGCAAAAGGCAACAGATGAAAGAGCATGTCGGAGCCGCTGCTGTCTGGAAGAGAGCTTGTTGTAAGAAGGTCATGTGGTTTTTGCAAGCAAAGAGTCAAACAGGCTTTCTCTCAGAGAGAGAGAGAGAGAGAGAGAGAGAGAGAGAGAGAGAGAGAGAGAGAGACAGAGAGAGAGACTGAGACAGAGATCTTGATAATGTTCCAGCCAGCACAAGTAATTGGGTCTGGAACATTTCAAGCTGGCAAGCTTGGGGACAGCCCATTTGGATGACGGCCTGGTCAAAGTCTTGTGGTTCATGCAAGAGGAGAGGACTGGCTGTCTAATGTTTCACTTGGAATAAGAGAAACAAAAATGAAATCTGTAGTGACCTGAAAGAAAGAGGTTATCATCTGGAGAACCCTGAAGGGGCAGGTTTCATCAGCAAGACACTGGAGTGGCTGATGGAAGTACATCAGTTGTGGATGTCCTGGAACAACACATCTCTATCTGAAAACTGACAAGAACCTTCCTGAGTGGTAACCATTTACCTTTCAAGCACCAAAGCCTGGTGAACTTTATAAATGTTAAATTCTGTGCACAGTATAAGAATTGCCTGGAACAAGTGAACTTGGAGGAATTAGAAGTGAAATTGGACTGTGAATCAAAGAACATTTCTGAACTTACGCACACATTACATGCACGTGTGCTTAGAATTAGAAGGGGGTTAAGTTAGGTTAGTTAGTTAAAGTGTGATTCTATTTTCATGTTTAAAGATAATTAAAAAAGCAACTTTTGTTTAAGTAACCATTTGTCTTGGTGAATATCATTGCTGCTGGGTTTTGGGGTCCTCTAGGCTCATAACAGGGGCATAACTAAATCACTTGATCAGTGATATCTTTCTCAGAGACCAGGCCAAATTCCAATCAGGACTTTAAAATACAAAAGTTACAAACGAAATCAAGGCCATTTCTGCTTTTTCTAGAATTCACATAGAACCATAGAAACACTACAGCACAGAAACAGACCCCTTCAGCCTTTCTAGTCTGTGCCAAACCATTTTATTTTTGCCCACTCCATAGCCCTCCATACCCCTCCCATCCATGTACCTGTCCAAATTCTTCTTAAATGTTAAAATTGATCCCGTATTCACCACTTCCACACTCCCTCCACTCTCATTTCCCCTCTCACTCTGAACCCATATCCTCTGGTTTGTATCTCACCCACCCTCAGTGGAAAAAGCCAACCTACATTTACTCTGTCTATCCTCCTCATAATTTTAAATAATCTCCCCTCATTTTTCTATGCTCCAGGGAATAAAGTCGTACCTGTTTAACCTTTCCCTGTGACTCAGTTCCTGAAGTCCAGGCAACATCCTAGTAAATCTTCTCTGCACTCTTTCAATCTTATCGATATCGTTCCTGTAGTTAGTCAAGTTTTGTTTATTTGTCGTTCATACCATAAACCTTGCAGTGTAGAGTGAAAAATGAGATAGCGTTTCTTCAGCCCACAGAGAAATTACCTCAGAAACTTGCTTATAAATGACATATCTGTTTTGAACTGTGAATTCACTACTGGTGTGATGTTGTAAGGACTGGCTCCTCCCCTGACTCCACCCCCACATATCCTGATATAAACCCTGGATCCCTGCCAAAACCAATTCAGTCCCAAGACCATCGTATGTTATTCGTCCTGAATAAAAGCGTGGTGTCCTCTCTCTGGTCTTGAATGCTCTCGGTCCCGCTACAATTTTATTCAGTAAGATAAAGGATGGAAGCCCTGTTGAAGGCCGCGATGCTCCTCATCGACCCTCTGTCCCCAGAGGAATTCACATACTGGCTGGATGTGTACCTAATGGCCACACAAATGGTCTACTCCACTGATGAGGTCAAGAGGTTGGTGCCCCTCTCCGCGTCAGGCCTAAAGGATTTCTGATCATCAGGGACTGTACAACCTGCGAGTCGGCAGTCGAAAGGCTGAAAGCTCGCTACATGAGGCCCAAGAATTTCGTCCTAGCAAAGCATCAGCTCTCGCAACAGAAGCAGCGGCCTGGTGAGTCAATAGAACATTTTGTCCTCATAGTACGAACACTTGCAAGGAACTGCGGGTACGAGGACAGCACGGCCTGAGAGTGGGAAGGCGAGCAGATTCAGGACACTCCTGTCCCTGGCATGCGGTCCAAGTACATAAGGCAGAGGTTTCTGGAGTAAGGCAGTGTGGTGCTGTCTGAGAACGTACAGCTGGCCAAGTCGCTGGAGATGGCCCAACTGGGAACTGGTAATTTGGAAAGTGGTGGCAGCAACCTCCAGGAGGATTGGATTCCTGGAGCGGCTCCACGCATTGCATCAGCCCTGAAGACAGTGGCCTCTGGCACTAAGGGATGCTTCTTCCGCAGTCGGCAGCAGCACCCAAGAACTTGAGGTCCTGCAAAAGACTCCATCTGCTCCAGTTGTGTTAAGAAGGGGCACTGGGTGAAGGGCGAGGGGGAGCGCTGAGAGGTCCAACACGTGCGTGACCCCTGACAGGCTGACTGAGGTGAGCTCAAAACCCAAACCCACGACCCTCCCAGTGCCAGTGATGTATGCCACAGGCCTTCCAGTGGGGCCTCCTGTGGGGCTTCGCGGCGAGAGCAGCGACACAGCAAACCCCAGTGGCCATCTTGCCATGTTTTGTAACTGGTGCCATCTTCATGAGATGAGGAGGCGGCCATCTTCCCACACTGCGTGGTCTCTGCCATCTTATATCATATCACTTATAAATATGTTACATATGCTAGCTCTGTGTCCTCGGAGTTCAGGATCTTCATGGTTTGGGGGAAAAAGCTGTCTTGTAATCTGGTAGTGAGGGTCCATGTGCTTCATTACCTCTTCCTGGATGGCAAGAGGGTGAACAGATTGTGGGAGTCCTTCACGATGTTTATGGCTTTCCGCAAACAATGCAATTTATAAATAAATTATAAAAGTGCATCATGACAGGGAGAGAGACCCCAATAATCCCCTCGGCAGTCTTTACTAGCCACTGCAGGGACTTACATTCTGGGATGGTGCAGTTCCTGAACCAAGCAGTGATGCAGTTACATACGATGCTCTCAATGCATCCCCTGTAGAACGTAGGGAGGGTGGAGGCTGGACTTTCCTCAACCTCCGCAGAAAGTAAAGGCGTTGTTGGGCCTTCTTGGCAATGGATCTGGAGTTAGGGAACCAAAGCTGCACCCAGTACTCCAAACCTGACCTCACCAATGTCTTTTACAACTTTACCATAACATCCCAACTCCTGCACACAATACTTTGTTTACGAAGGCCAATGTGCTAAAAGCTCTCTTTATAACCCCGTCCACCTGTGACGCCACTTTCAGAGAATTACGTACCTGTGTTCTCTATTCTATCACACTCCTCAGTGCCCTAACATTGACCGTGTGTGTGGCAGTGCACAATAATGGCAGCAGCGAACCACTGGTCACCTGCAGTCAGCAGAGCAGCCACAGTGAAGATGGCATCACAGGTCCTTCTCTTCTGGTACAGACCGGAAGTACAGGTACATGCTTACATCAGTGTGACATGAGTACTGGAACATGAGGGGCGGGCTCTGGACGGGTTTAAAGGCTGCAGCATGAACTTCCAAGTAAACTAGTTGCACTGAACAAGCTCACAGCCTGCTGTCTCAGTTCTTCTCGCTGAGGTCATGCATAACCCACTACACTGGTGACTACAACAGTATCCACATTCTGAAGATTCGGAACAATGGACCCCATAACTGTAGGTGCCACTGCGTTAAAGCTCCCCATTTTCTGGATGAACAGGCCCCACACTTGGTTCGTCCAAGTGGAGACCCAGTTCCAGATCTAGCAGATTACCTCGGATTCGACAAAATACTTCCATGTCATCAGCTCGCTAGACCAGGAAGTAGCATCACGAGTCAATTACCTCATCCAGGTGCCGCCAGAGAAAGGTTACATGGCTCTAAAGAACCTCTTCATTAGCACTTATGGGCTATCAAGACGTGAAAGGGCCACCGGGCTCCTTAACCTGGATGGCCTAGAGGACAGGACGCCGTCCACTCTCATGAACAAGATGCTCACCTTAGCAGAAGGACACGTCCTGCCTCGTGTTCGAGCAGGCATTCCTCAAGCAAATGCCTGAAGACATTAAGCTACTACTGGCCAGCGTGGATTTCAGTGCACGGGCAGATGTCCTTCATCGCTCCAAACGTGAGCCTGCAGGGACAGTCAACCACATTACAAGGATGCCGCCCAGTCCAATACCCAAGGACAGCCCAACACATGAGCCAGAACTGCCCCCCCCCACCCCACCCCCAGAACTGAAAACCCTGACCCAAAATGGTGCTTCTGCCATCAGCGGTGGGGCACAGGAACACACAGGTACCACCAGCCATGCTTGTTTTCAGGAAATGATAGGGCCAGCCACCATTAATGGCCACGGTGGCTAGCCAGCTGAACAGCCGACTCCACATCTGGGACAGGATCTCGGGCCGCAGATTCCTGGTAGGCACGGGTGCAGAGATAAGCCTCATTCCCCTCCATCGCTCAAGAGATGCACGAGACCTCACAGCCCCACCCTGCATGCAGCCAACAATACTGCCATTAAGACTTTTGGCAAGAGGCGTAGGTTTCAGCAAGACCACTTTTAATTGTTCATTCACACTGGCATCCATGAACAAGCCCCTTCTAGGCGCAGATTTCCTGAGCCCACGTTGTCTATTGATAGACCTCCAGGGCAAACTACTGGCCCACTCAGAGACGTTCCAGACAGAGCCCCTCGGCACATCCAATGAGCCAGCCACCCAGCTTACCTCTGTGGAGACTTCATGGCCAATACAGCCGCCTCTTTGCCAGCTGTCCCTCCATCCTGCATCCCCAGTTCACTGTCGCCATGCTGAAGCACAGTGTTCAGCACCACATAGCCAGCACAGGCCCACCAGTGCATTCCTGAGCCTGACATCTGGCCCCTGACAAGCTCAACCTCGCCAAGGAAGAGTTTAAGTGCATGGAGAAACTCGGTATCGTCTGCCATTCCGACAGTCCATGGGCCTCCCCCCTCCACTTGGTGCCCAAGTCCAATGGCAGCTGGAGACCCTGTGGAGACTACAGATGCCTCAATGACGCGACGGCGCCTGACCGATACATGGGCACAGTGAACTTCTACAACAGATTCATCCCCACAGCTGCCAGCATCATGTGCCCAACTCTTCACGTCAATGTCAAACTCCAAGAGAGACTTTAATTGGGCTGACGAGGCGCAGGTCACTTTCCAGAAAAGTAAGGAGGCACTGGCTGCCACAACGATGCTTGTCCACCCACGCATGGATGTGCCCACAGCCCTCATTGTTGAAGCATCCAACACAGTGGTGGGTGGTGTCCTACAACAGTTAATGGACAACACTTTGAGGCCCCTCACCTTTTTCAGCCATCATCTATGAGCGCCTGAACTGAAGTACAGCGCGTTCGACCGAGAGCTGCTGGCCGTCTGCCATTTCTGTTACTTCTTGGAGGGGTGGCCTTTCAGGATCTACACAGACCACAAGCCAGTGACATTTGCATTCTCCA
The DNA here is from genome assembly GCF_036971445.1 of Narcine bancroftii. Classification (NCBI taxonomy): domain Eukaryota; kingdom Metazoa; phylum Chordata; class Chondrichthyes; order Torpediniformes; family Narcinidae; genus Narcine; species Narcine bancroftii. The sequence continues at coordinate 38,219,171 of NC_091481.1, forward strand.
ATTCCTCAAACCCGTGGTCTGCCCACCAGCAGGGGCACTTATCTTACATCTTGGAATTCACAACCTCCATCCGCCACCTCTCGGGCAAAGAGAACACTGTCACTGACGCACTCTCCAGGCCGGCTGTTAACTAACGCTTCCATGACTTGGCTCGAGCCCAGCAGGATGATCCCAGACCCACAGTTTCAGGACAGTGATCATGAGTCTGCAGCTCCGAGACCTCCCCCTGGACACCAATGGTACAACCTTGCTCTGCGACATCTCCACTGGCCAACCTTGGCCCAATGGTGACGAACAACACGATACATCGCCTTTCCCATCCCTCCAACCAAACGACAGTGTGGATGATATTCTGACAGTTTATCTGGCACGGGCTGCACAAGCAGGTTATGGAGTGGGCAAAAAACCTGCATAACCTGCCAGACTGCGAAGGTCGAGCGGTGCACCAAGCCCTGCCTCCAACAATTTGACATACCGACTCACAGGTTCCAACATGTCCACCTCGACATAGTGGGACCCTTGCCAGTCTCCTGAGGGTTGCGCTCTACCTGCTCACGATAGTGGACAGTCTCACCCGGTGTCCGGCCATCTCGGACACCACTACCGATACTTGTGCCAGGGTTTTCCTCTCCACCTGGGTCTCCCGCTTTGGAGTGCCAGTGCACAGAACCACTGACAAGGGGGGCCAATTCACCTCCGCCCTTTGGAATGTACTCTCCAAACCCCTGGGCACCCAGCTTCACTGCACCATGTCCTACTACCCCCAGTCCCACAGACTAGTCAAGCATTTTCATCGCCACCTTAAGTCTGCACTGATGGCAAGGCTGGAGAGGCGAAAGTGGGTAGACGGATGGGTCCTCCTTGGTATCTGCACAGCGCCGAAGGATGACCTCAAGATCTCTTCAGCAGAGTTGGTCTTCGGCAAACCCCTTGCAGCCCCAGGCCTATTCCTCCCTTGACCACCAGGGCAAGACTCTGGCACTGTCATCATACTGGAAAGTCTGAGAGACAAATTGGGATCACTTGCAATTCCACCACCATCACGATACTGCTACCCTCCCCTCCATTTATCCCACAGGTTTAGACACCTGTGACTATGTGTTTGTTTGGAGGGGTGGACACAGGCCACCCTCCATTATCCCTATGAGGGACCCTACAAGGTGCTCCAGAGAAATGCATCTACTATCGCTCTTGACATTGGGGGCAGAAAGGAACTTTTCGCCCTGGACCGCCTCAAACCAGCTCACTTGGACCTGTCAGAGCCAGTAATGGTTCCGTCGCCAGGACGTAGAGGTCAGCCACCAAAGCAGGAGGCCTCATCTACGACCCGCAGTGAGACCACCAGCGCCAGTTCTGGGGAGTGGCTGTGTGGCAAGTGCACATAATTGCAGCAGTGAACCGGCCCCACTTGTCATGCGCGGTTAGCAGGGCAGCTGTGGCAAAGATGGTGTTGCAGGTCCTTCTCTTCCAGTTGTAAGGTAAAACATCATGAGATGGGAATGTGTAAGGAGTTACCCTGTACAGGGCTGTAACAAGAAGGGGAGGTGTCCTTGTACTCCTGTTAGGTAAAACATCATGAGATGGGAATGTGCAGGGCTGTAACAAGATGTGAATGCATCCTTGTACTTACAAGATAAGAGAGACATTGATGGATTGAGAGGCAGGAAGCTAGCAGGGAAAGGATAGCAACAGTTTTAGTCATTGGACAAGTAATGATATGATGTTCTAAGCACATATCCAAGGGTATAAAAAATCACCATTTTGCTGATAACGGCAGAATGCATTCTCCGACTAACATGGTTAGTCGCAAGTGTTACAATCTGGTAATAAAGAACAAAGAACCCTGATTTCGACTCAGCCTGGTGTTTGTCTCACTCATTCATGAACAAAGCAGACCTAACAATTTGGTGACCCCGACGTGATGGGTGAGTGAACACTGGACGACGGTTTCTGTTTTTTCTGACAATCATCTCAGCCGGCTGATAAAAAGGTCCAGAGAAGCCTGTTTTAACAAAATTCTCTTTTTTTAAAAAAAAAATCTTTATGATTGTCAGTAAGAACTGGAGATCGGACAAATTAGACGACCACAATTGAAGGTCGCATGCCAGGATTGTAACACGTAAGTGATTACAGACAAGATAAAAGTCCTTAAGGTGTTTGAATGACATTTATTAAGTGCTTCGCAAGAAACTACTAGAGTTTAAAAGTCTTTATTGTGTCGTTGCAAAGTCCAATAGAGTGAGAAGGTGGTCTATAAACAATTGAGGACCTGAGTTTTCTGCCCTAAACTGGTTATTAAGAGGAGAAATCTCCCACGTGAAGGTTGGGCTTTGAAAGAAAACAAAGGTTCAGGCTTATTGGCCTCAATTGTATCTGAGAGACTGACTTATAAATGTCCGGTAGGTATGATAATGTCTGTACACTTGAGAAGTTAAGAATTTATTTCCCCAATTCGCCGTGGTGGAATACCACAGCAGACACTAGAGACCTTGAGACAACAAAAAAAGTACTCAGGGACGCCTGCCTGGTGAACAAGAACGACGACAGAAGGCTGCGACAGCTGTGTCCGGATCAGGTAGGAGATATTAATGAAAAAGTTGACAAACTCCTAAGAGACACCCAGTTTATTCGAAATACTTTTGATAAGTTAAATGAGGGTATTCCCAACATCACCAAGGAGATAAAGTTACGTAAATTCATAGATTGGTACAGGGAAACAGGACAAAAGTATAGCCCAAATATTTGGTTTTCTAGTTGTAATTTAACTTTCAGACCCCTTTGGGAAAACAGAGAGTGGAAAACGAGCAATCAGAGTATACAGGACAGTCTGAAGTCAATTGGAGGACAAGACTTAGAGACTGTTCCTTTAAAAGATATTAGTCATCCAGCTTGCAAGGAGACATTTTTAAAAGCAATTTTCGTTGACATAGATCCCCTAAACGGACAAAAACCTAAATTAAAACAGGCATTAGAAAGCGGTCCCGCAGCTATGGCTGTACAGTTGCCTGCTAAGACTTTTGACCAAGTTATTAAGGAAATTAATCAGGAATTAGAGGAGCGAAATACCAGTAATGCGGCATTGGAAAAACAAAAAATGCTCCGAAAATGTGTAGACCGCTGGAGGAAGAGGGGTTGGTTACCCGGGGGCACTGAGATGTTCCTGACAGGTGAGGGGAAAAAAAAATTTTAAAACGTAGAGGCTTAGATAAGCTGGAAGAAACAAAACACAGAAGGGAAAGGAAAAGTGCCTGTTTCCAGTTTCCAGCCACGAAGTGTCCGGGTTTGCTCTCTCCCTCCCTCCTTTCACCCTCCCCTCTCTCTCTTCTCCCCCCCTCCTCTCTCACCCACTCCCCCTCCCAAGGATAAGGATCACCTTACCCCACCCACTTTTACGATTTCCAGTACCGACAGCCCCGTGGAAAGAGATCTATATTGACTATACAGATATGGGTACTGACCTTAGGACAAAGGAGGGTTACCGATATCTTTTAGTGGCAGTAGATAGGTTCTCACGATGGGTGGAGGCTATTCCAACAAAGAAAGAAGATGCGGATAGTGCAATAGGCTGGCTAACGCGAGAGTTAATACCCCGCTATGGAGTCCCCAGCAGGATATGCTCTGATAATGGGTCTCATTTTAAGAATAAGCTGATCCGACAGGTTGAAGAATACCTAGGGATCAAACACCGTTTTGGTAGTGTCTATAGGCCTGAGAGCCAGGGGTTAGTAGAAAGGGCAAACAGAACGATAAAATCTAAATTAGGGAAAGTTTTAGGGGGGACCAGGTTGAATTGGGTTGAGGCATTGCCATTAGTACTGATGTCTATGCGACAAGAGAAGGCCAAAGATACCTTCCTGTCACCGCATGAGATTCTAACGGGTCGACCCATGCCCGGTCCAAAGACTGATCCAGCATGGGTTAAGTTGTGGGAAGAAAGGGAAGTGGAACTAGATCATTATATGCAGATGCTGGGTAATATGGTTGCTTTAGTTTCACAACAGGTGGCGAATGCTAGTAAGGAGAACCCGGACACCGAAAGAGTTCCAGTAAAGGAGGGAGACCTGGTGTATATCCGTAAACCAGGTAAAGTACATTGGACTGAATTTAGGTGGTCTGGACCATACACTGTTACCGCCGTAACAGATAGGTCGGTAAGAATTGACAAACCAGGGGATCATAATTGGCATCATTTTGCCTACTGTTCCAAGGCAAAACAGCACGTAGCCAGCCTTGATAGAATTGATGAGACTCATGCAGACGATACCGGGGGCCCTATGGGCAGTACTACTAATGGGATGCCGGATAAGTCAGCAGAATAGCTCGGATTCTTGCGGGGCCAAAGTTATTCTAAAGGTAGACAAAGACAGGGATAACACCTTCCAGTTCGATCTATGCAGTATAATAGCGTGTGGTAAGAATGAGGCGTCCTGGAGAGGATATGATATTTACATGTGTGCCTTTAAAATAGGATATCCTAAATGGGGTCTACATGTCTGTCCGTCTTGGGGTGAGGTTTGGTGGTGGACAGGACCCGACACTAGATGGATAAGAAAACCCCTTAACAAAGGGTCCAGCAAACCTTATTATATTTTTTTCACTAAAATCTCCCTGATACGTGGTGCTGTGACCTATTCAATGAAAGGAGAGAATCCCCTGATTTTGACAGTAAAGGCGGGGCTGCGCAACCCGTGGAATATGAAGGGATGGAGCTCTAAGACATGCGAGGGGGGCACAGGGAGAGAACATGGTGTCGGAGACCTCTTCTATCTAATGATTGGAGTGTCTATTAGTGGAAAAGATCCTTGGGGAGTGGTGAGGTTCGACTTACAAACATACACAAAGGACATAATTAAACCCACTTCGAAAGAGGGGGAAGTGAGAAAATTCGACAGTACGAAGATGACCAGGGGAGAGAAGATAGCAATTGAGACAGGTATTGATGAGTCAAACTCCTGGATAGATCAGATGGGTAAATATGCGGACCAAGCAGGGTATGGGAACTGCTGGGTCTGTGCCCGAGGAAGGCCATTATTACGGATGAGCAGATCAATTTTTGAGGAGACAGATGCTATGGACTGCGCCTTGAACCTAATGTCAGAATCCAACCCACTGAATAGGTGTCTGATATGGGAACAGACGTTTCCCATAGCTCCGGCTAATGTAGCTCCCCCTGTCTTTAGATCCACAGGCATAACTAATGTTACTTGTTTTGCCAACAACAACACAGCAGCGCACGTTTTCCATGTGGGTTGGCTGCCCAGCGACTCGTGCAGGACTCATGTTGATCTCTCACATAGCAGTAGTGCAACCCGCTTGACCCAGGCTAGGGCGGATATTTGGTGGTTTTGTGGAGGAAGAGTGCTGTACAACTGGCTCCCCGCTAACTGGGATGGTCGGTGTGCTCTAGTAACCCTTAATGCGCCAGTGCTGATTGTCAAAAGGCAGGAGGGAGATGAGGATTCCCTAGAATTGCGCCACACAGAGAGTTGGCTGTGGAGAAAAAGGAGGAGTGTTGGACTCTTGGGGCCGGGAGGAAGGAACCCTGATGGGGTATGGATTGATGCCATTGGCCAAGCCCGGAATATTCCGGACGAATTTAAATTAGCCGATGAGATTGCAGCTGGGTTTGAAAGCTTTCCTGTTTTTAGTGCAATTTTTCCCATCACTGTAAATAAGAATGTTAATAGGCTCAACCTTATTCACTATAATGTCCAGCGCCTTGCAAATTTGACCAGGGACGTTGTTGAGGCAATACATCAACAACTGTCAGAAACTTCCCTTATGACACTTCAGAATAGGATAGCGATTGATATGGTCCTGGCAGAGAAAGGTGGAGTGTGTGCTATGTTTGGAGATCTATGCTGCACTTCTATCTCTAATAACACAGGGCCAGATGGATCACTCACTAAGGGGTTAACGAAACTTAGGGCATTGGCGAAAGAATTAAAAGCCCAGTCTGGAGTCTCCAATCCTGTTTTATCCTGGTTACAGGGAGTGTTTGGGAGATGGAGCACATTGTTAGGACAACTTTTGCTGGGTTTGTTCATTTCTGTATCAATTTTTATCACTTGTGGCTGTTGTTGTATTCCATGCATTCGAACGCTGGTCACGAGGACCATAGAGAGAGCCTTTGCTGACCGTGATGAACTGCCTCCGAAATATCAAGCTGTGCAGGCTGTGGAGCAAGACTATCTCACATTACAGGAGGCGGAGAAAGTTGCTGAGATCGATCTGGAGTCTGAAGGGGAATGTGATGGGAAGGAGGGATTGTGAATTAGATTGTTACACATATAATTTTAACCTTGCTTGTAACCTAAATATTATAACCTTTATTGTAGAACAAATATTATAACATTGATTGCAACACAAACATTATTAATCAGATTGTAGAACAAGTATTATGAATTAGATTGTAGACCATATGTTAACTTGGGAATTTACTAATGTACGGGGGGTTAGCTAGTTTTTTGCTTGGGGGCAAATGGGATGAAACTTGTAAACGGGCAATGGGATCGGGGTGACGGATGGGGGGTGTACGCAAAGGAGGGTTGGGGGAGCCCTCGCCCACCAGCCGAACTGCCCTGTGAACAGAACCCGTATAGAGCTTGGCAATAATAGGCGAACTAATGTAACGCGGTGGTAGCATAGTCAGGGCGAGATTGTCCTCTAAAGAGGACAAAGGAGGGATTGTAAGGTAAAACATCATGAGATGGGAATGTGTAAGGAGTTACCCTGTACAGGGCTGTAACAAGAAGGGGAGGTGTCCTTGTACTCCTGTTAGGTAAAACATCATGAGATGGGAATGTGCAGGGCTGTAACAAGATGTGAATGCATCCTTGTACTTACAAGATAAGAGAGACATTGATGGATTGAGAGGCAGGAAGCTAGCAGGGAAAGGATAGCAACAGTTTTAGTCATTGGACAAGTAATGATATGATGATGTTCTAAGCACATATCCAAGGGTATAAAAAAATCACCATTTTGCTGATAACGGCAGAATGCATTCTCCGACTAACATGGTTAGTCGCAAGTGTTACAATCTGGTAATAAAGAACAAAGAACCCTGATTTCGACTCAGCCTGGTGTTTGTCTCACTCATTCATGAACAAAGCAGACCTAACACAGTGCAGACCGAAAGTTCACGTACGTGCTTATGTCAGCGTGATGAGAGTTCTGGGATGCAAGGGGCAGTCTCTGGCCTTAAAGACCACAGCACGAACTTCAAAGCAAATCGGTTGTGCTTAACGAGATAACACCCTCCCATCTCAGTTCTTTTCCTGTGCTCGTGTATACTACAATATGTCCTTTCTTGGTTTGTCCTTCCAAACTGCAACACCATGTCTGCATTAAATTTCATCGGCCATTTTTCAGCCCATTTTCCCAGCTGGTCCAGATCCCTCTGCAAGGTCTGAAAACCTTCTTCGCCGTCCATAACCCCTCCAATCTTAGTGTAACCTGCAAACTTGCTGATCCAATTTATCATATTATCATTGATACACTGATCCGTCAGGCAGACCACTTGCCTCCTGTCTGGGAAGCAATCATCAACCAGTAATCTCTGGCTTCTCCCATCCACCCATTGTCAAGGTAGGAAATATAATTATTTGGACTGTCATCAGCTGATTGAGGACAGTCAGCATGGATTTGTGCACGGTAGGTTGTGTTTAATAAATCTTGCAGTTTTTTGAGGGAGTTACAAAGAAGGTTGATGAGGAAAAGGCTGTGAATATTATATGGACTTCAGTAAGGCCTTTGACAAGGTTCCACATGAGAGGATGGTTCAGAAGGTTCGGACACTAGGTATACATAGAGGTTGCAAACTGGATTTGAAATTCACTTGGTGGAAGAAAACAGAGAGTGGTGGTGGATGGTTGCTTCTCAGACTGGAGGTCTGTGTCGAGTGGGCTGCCTCAGGAATATGTGTTGGGACCATTACTGTTTGTTAGTTATATAAATGACCTAGATGATAATGTGGTGAATTGGATCAGAAAGTTTGCTGATGACACAAAGATAGGAGGGGACATGGACTGTGAGGAAGATTTTCAAAGCTCACAGAGGGATCAGTAAAATGGCTGATGGAATTTAATGCAGAGAAGTGCGAGGTGTTGCACTTTGGAAGAGCAAATCAGAGTAGGACGTACACAGTAAATGGTAGGCCATTAAGGAGTGCGGAGGAGCAAAGAGATCTGGGAATGCGTATACATCATTCCCTCAAGGTGGTGTCGCATGTGGACAGGGTTGTAAAGAAAGTTTTTGGCATCTTAACCTTTATAAATCAAAGTATTGAGTATAGAAATTGGGATGTTATGTTGAAGTTATTCAAGTCATTGGTGTGACCATTGTGTGCAGTTCTGCTCTTCCAGCAGCAGGAAAAATATCAATCAGATTCAAAGAGTGCAGAAAAGATTTACTAAGATGTTGTCGAGTCCTCAGGAGTTGAGTTACTGGGAAAGATTAAACAGGTTAGTACTATACTCCTTGGAATGAAGAAAAATGAGGGGAGACTTAATAGAGGTTTATAAGATTATGAGGGGTATAGACAGAGTAGATGTGAGAAAGATGTTTCCACTTAGACTGGGGGAGATAAATACAAGAGATAGCTTTAGGCTGAAAGGGGAGAGATATAAGGAGAGCGGTAGGAGTGTGGAATGAGCTGCCATCTGATATAGTGAATACAGATTCAATCTTGAATTAAAAAATAAATTGGATAAATACAAGGATAGGAGTGGACTGGAGGGTTATGGAATGAGAGTATGTCAATGGGACTAGCTAGTTTTATTGGTCAGCACAGACCAGAAGGGTCAAATGGCCTGTTTTCTGTGCTGTAATGTTCTATGGTTCTATGAATACCGAGTGTCTAAACCTTTTCGACTAACCACCAATGTGGGACCTTGTCAAAGGTCTTACTAAAGTCCATGTAGACAATATCTTCAACCTTTTCATCAACTTTCCTGGTAACCTCCTCGAAAAACTCTACAAGGTTGATTAAACTTGACCAATCACACACAAAGCCATGTTGACTATCCCTAATCAGTTCCTGGCTATCCAAATGATTTTATATCTGATCTCTCAGAACACCTTCCAATAATTTACCAACTTCTGAGATCAGGCTCAATGGCCGATAATTTCCAGGGTTATATTTGGACCCTTTTTTAAACAACAATGTGAGCTACCCTCCAATCTCTGGCACCATACCTGTGGCCTAGGACATTTTAAATATTTCTGCCAGAGCCCCTGCAACTTCTACACTCACTTCCCTCAAAGTCTGAAGGAATATCTTGTCAGGCCCTGGGGATTTATCCACCCATATTTGCTTTAGCAGCAGGGGACAGACCAGGGGTCAACATTGGCACAGGTAGCACTGTCGCAATCTTCTCTCCAATCTCTTCAACTCTCTCTCCCTCCTCTGCCCACCTAACTGCCCAATCAATGACTTTGGATTAAATGAATCACTTGGAAAGGTTTTTTCTTTAAACATTCTCCATCTCAATTTTTAAGGATATATCAGTCACCTGTCAGTGCAGAAACAGAGCTGGAAATGCATTCGGAGATCTCTCAAAAGCTCAGACACTGTGTTGTGGATCAGGATCAGCAGAGAAAGGGCGGGCCTGTCTCTCATTTCTATCCCGGTAACGTTTCGCCTAACTTTACAGCAGGATTTGCCTTCTCCCCATCACCTTTCTTTAGATATATAGCTCCTCCAAACTGCATCAACAGAAATGTATCTACAGAGACGTGCACCCCACAGTGCACTTAAATTTAGATGTCTAGTGTGGTAACAGGTCATTCCAGCCCACGACACCTAAATACCCCTAATTAACCTAAACCACTGTACATGGTCAAGGTTAGGAAATAGCCACACAGATACGGGAGAACGTACTAACTCCTTTCAGACAGTAGCAGATTCAAAGCTGCATTGGAAGAGCATTGCACCAATCGCCTTGAACAACTGTTACCCCTTCAGTACTGCTGTAATTGGATGAACTCCCAAACTGTCATTGTTGCCTTCGATTTTTAAAAATATTTTATTTAAAATTTGAAATCACATCAAAAAGTACATATATAAAAATGTATCAAGTTACATGAGAATATTTTCAACCCTCCCTCCCAACTTCCCTCCCTAACCCTTCCCCTTTCCTAATCTAATGATTACAAAAAGATTTTATCTATCCAGGGAGAGAGAGAGAGAGAGAGAGAGAGAGAGAGAGAGAGAGAGAGAGAATATATATATATATCCCTAACGTCGAAGTACTCGAGATGGCAGAGGTCGACAGCATCGAGTCCACGCTGCTGAAGATCCAGCTGCGCTGGGTGGGTCACGTCTCCAGAATGGAGGACCATCGCCTTCCCAAGATCGTGTTATATGGCGAGCTCTCCACTGGCTACCGTGACAGAGGTGCACCAAAGAAAAGGTACAAGGACTGCCTAAAGAAATCTCTTGGTGCCTGCCACATTGACCACCGCCAGTGGGCTGATATCGCCTCAAACCGTGCATCTTGGCGCCTCACAGTTTGGCGGGCAGCAACCTCCTTTGAAGAAGACCGCAGAGCCCACCTCACTGACAAAAGGCAAAGGAGGAAAAACCCAACACCCAACCCCAACCAACCAATTTTCCCCTGCAACCGCTGCAACCGTGTCTGCCTGTCCCGCATCGGACTGGTCAGCCACAAACGAGCCTGCAGCTGACGTGGACATTTACCCCCTCCATAAATCTTCGTCCGCGAACCCAAGCCAAAGATTATAGATAATATTGGAGAATGTCAATCTAAAAATATAAATCTAATCTTTGCCTTCGCTATGACCTTTATCTTTTGCCTGGACTGCTTTTCCTCGTGGGGGTTGGGCTCAAGGCCCAATTCCCGGTTACAGGACTATTCCTGAAACTCCACTGCTGATCTCTGTCATGTGGCACAGGATGGTGAACCCTGCTTGTTCTCTGGAGTAATCTTACAGCTGGACACTGTCTCTCCAAGCTCGTCACCTCCCCTCCATGACCACCAATCTCATTTTCTCCCATCCCCGCACTGCCTGTTTCTTCCTCCTATCCCAAGATACACAAACCCAACCATCTGGGAAGTCCCACTGTTTCTGCCTGCTCCTGCCCCACCAAACTAGTTTAATCTTACCTTGACTCTATCCTTTCTCCCCTGGTCCAATCCCTCCCCACCTACATCCGCAACACCTCACATGGCCTCCATCTCCTCAATGACTTCAGATACCCCCAAACTGGACTGCCTCATCTTAACGATGGATGTCCTATACCTCTATCCCCCACACAGAAGGTCTGAAAGCACTTTGCTTCTTTCTGGGACAAAGACCCGACCAGTCACCCTCTACCTCCACCTGGCAGAACTTGTCCCCACTCTAAATAACTTCTCCTTTAACTTGTCCCATTTCTTCCAAATTAAAGGAGTAGCCATGAGTACCCGCATGGGTCCAGCTACGCCTGCCTGTGGGCTTTGTGGAGCAATCCATGCTGCAAGCCCCTCACTCTTCCTCTGCTCTAATGACGACTACATCACTGCTGCCCATACACCCACGATGAGCTTGTCAATCTCATTAACTTCGCAGTCAACTTTCACCCAGATCTCAAACTCACCTGGAAAATCTCTGATAACACTCTCCCCTTCCTAAATCTTTCTGTCTCCATCTCAGAAGACAAGCTTTACACCAACATATACTTATTGCGAACTTCTGTTTTAGTAAAATGTGATTATCACTGTAAGGGAATAGTATAGACAGGAGGAACTGAATAGTCACAGTTAACATTTCACACAAGTACAACACAAGTGACAATTCAGTGCATTGGAAGAACTGAGGGAAGTCCATACATTTGGAAAGACATTGTGAGTTTGCTGGGGAGAAGACAGGCTTTTGAAGCAGCTCTTGTGGCCAGCCATTCTGTGGAATTCAGAGCAAAACATGCTTTGTGAATGGCTGGGCCTTTTCAGTGGATGGGCCTGTGCCAGGAGGGTCTTTTTGGGAAGCAAAGTGCTTCATTTTGATTGTGACTAACAGTGGAGGTCACTTGGGAGAGACTGGTGCCAGGGTCTTGGAAGCTTTGTGGAGGCTGCCCAGTTCGAGTCTCACCAACAAAAGGACCAGGAGTGTTATGACCTCAGCTCGTGTGGATGGACATTTCTTCAAAGGTAACACAAGGAGAATTCATGGGTCTGTTGCAGCCACAATTCCTGTCTCCCCAACAGTTCAACATTAATTCTGGGCATCAAATTTCAAGGCCTACGCTTCAACAATGAATGTAAAAGATTGAATTTTGAAGTAACTTTCTAGATTTTGGCCTGGACTGTAATGGTGTGGGTATCTCTCACACACACACCCACACATATTCACACGCGCATATACACATGCGCGCACACACACACACAGATGGGGATAGATTTAGTGATAAGGATAGTTTAAAAGTTAGGACAATATTTTAAGAGTTATAAATTAGTGATTTAAATTTAAACACTGCCTGGTTCATTGTCTATTGCTGCTTGTTACGTGCGGTTCGTAACATACAACAAATCCTCCAACTCCTGACATCCTGTCCCCTGAAAGGATTCCATCACCTTCTCTCAACTGCTCCGTCTCTGCCACATCTGTTCCCAAGATGTGATCTTCCGTTCCAGATCTTGCGAAATGTCTGCCTTCTCCCACAAATGTGGCTTCCCTTCCACCCCATCAGCCCTCACCCTCATCTCCTCCATTTCCCGCTCATCTGCCCTGGTCCATTCTGCCCTCAGACACAATAAACATAGAATCCCCCTCGTCCTCACCTACCACCCCACCAGTTTCCGCATCCAACACATTATTCACTGGAATTTCCAGCACTTACTACAGGATCCCATCACCAGACACTTTTTTCCTTTTCCTCTCCTCTTGCCCACCTATCACATTTCACCCCCGCCCCACCCCCGGCCCCTTCCCCTATGCCTGCAGGAGGTGCAACATTTGCACCCACACTTCCTCACTCACCACAGTCCAGGGCCCCAAACAGGGCTTTCACATGTAGCAACACTTCCTTGTACATCCAGAGGACTCATTTAGAGCTCCTTTAGGACTCCTTTGTTGCCTTCTCCATGTTGGAGAGACCGGTTGTCAACTGGGAGATCACTTCGTTTAGCACCTCCTCTCCATCTGCTACAACAGTGACCTACCAGTGGCCAACCACTCCAATTTCGAGCCACACTCCATGCTGACATGTCTGTCCAAGTCCTTGTCTACTATTCCACTCTGATCATCTGCAGATTGGAGGAACATCATATTTTCCAACCAGACTCTCCACTAAACCTGCTCGCCTTTTCTCCTCCTCCTTCCTGCCTTTCCAGTTCTTCCACCCACCCAGCAATTCCGCTCCCCCTTTCTCCACCTATCATCTGCCTCTGCCCCCCACTCTTTTGTTTGGATGCCTGCTGACATTTTTCCATCCCTTGATGACGGGCTCAAGTCCGAAACATCGGTCCTTTATCTTTACCTTTGCTATATAAAGGACATGGGTTGACCTGCTGAGCTTCTCCAGCGTTTTGTGCCTACAGATTTTTGTGATTCACTTTTTACATCTGGATAAGTCACTGCTCCATCCAGTTATCATTGTCTCAGCAAACAGCACTGGGCTGAACCCACCTTGCATCAGCGGAGAAGGTTCAACCCACCTCTCCTTGCTTGTTGAGCCATTTCATTGATAGCTTTGGGGTGGAGCAATGTCAAAGCACATTTTTCCAACTTCTGTTTATATTGACATAAATTCAGTCAAAGCACATTGCAAGTTTAACAGGGCATACATTGGGAGCTACCGAACAAAGGTGCAGCACTTCCAACCATCCACCTCTCTCACATGAAGTGATCATTTTCCCAGAAGGAATGTGACTGCTGCAATCAATAGTTGCACTTGTACCACTTGGTGTAAGTCGGTTACAAAGCCAAGCTCATTTATCTCCAATGATAAGGAAATCGCCATTGATTGATGCCAATATAACTGAGGCTTTTGCAATCCCGCTTGTTGTGTTTGTTGTTAAAACCTCTGAGTGAATTCATGCCCCCAACTCACCTCTGTGACCTGGCCAGCTGCAGATTGCAGTGAATCGATGAGCAAAAGTAAAGAAAATGAAATCAAGAAGAGGAACTAATTTGATTTAATTTCACATTGGAAAATGGTGATCAACATTTTTAAAAAATTAGACATACAGCACAGTAACAGGCCAATTCAGAACTAAGAGACCATGCAGCCCAATTTACACCCCATTAACCTACATCCCCCGGTATGTTTTGAAGGGTGGGAGGAAACTGGTGCCCCCAGGGAAAACCCACACAGACACAGGGAGAATGTACAAACTCCTTACAGATAGCGTGGAATTCGAACCGCAGTCAAATCCCAATCGCTGGCGCTGTAAAGGCGTTGCACTAGCTGCTACACCAACCGACCGTGCTGCCTTGAAAAGAGAATGTTTTATTGAGCATTCATTATTCCACACATTACCAGACCTGTCAAGATAGATTTTAGATTTCCATCATCCGCACTAGTTTGCTCTTGGAGATCAAAGATTTGCAGATTTTGTGGTCTCCCATGCATGGCACTGAAAAAGATTGAAAGCTGAAGAAATCGTCTCCCACAGCAGGATGGGAGAAGTCCAGCGGACTGTGGGTGCAGTTGACCAGGACCAGGCACATGTCTATGAGAGATCCGTGAGGATAAAAGTGACCTGATGGGAGAGTGAAGTTTGACATAATGTGAGGAAATAATCTTCCCTTCCTCCCTCCCCACTTTTGCCCAAACATCTGTGAATGTTGTTGTTGTAGCTGTTAGTTTTTCTGGCAGCTTGTTCCAGTTACAGAATTCCCTCTGAGTGAAAACATTCCCACTCAGATCCTGCATAAATTTCTCATCTTAATCGTATGCTCTCTAGTTCTAGGAACATTTACCCTAATATAGTTCTATCTCAGCCCTCCAATCCTCTCACCATCCTGCGGAACCTCCTCTGCACTCCTACAGCTGGGTGACCAGAACTGCACATAGAACTCCGCCAACACCTTGTGCAGTTGAATCATGAAGTCCCAACTGGAAGAAGGGCTCGGCCCTGAAACATCGGTAACTGATCTTAACCTTCTATGGACGCTGTGAGGCCTGCAGAGTTCCTCTAGCATTTTTATGCTTTTACTACAATCACAGTGTGGCGCATTCAATGACCACTCACAAATACGAAGCAGATAGTCAAAGGCTTTATTGATCTGAAGACCCAGACATGCCTCTACATGCTGCTGGCTCACGTCCAAGGCAGGTGTGAGGGAGGAGACTCAGGCTCTCGGCATTTATTATGGGATCTAGCCTGGCTAGCCCAGTGAGGTCATGTCTGCAGTACTGTGTTCCACCACACACAGCATCTGCAGATGTTCATGTTTCACTCCTTTCGTCACCATCGCCTCTTGCAAATATCTACAGTTGTACTGTGGAGAGCGTTCTGACTGGTTGCATCGCTGTCTGGTATGGAGGCACCAATGCACAGGACAGGACAAGACTACAGAGTTGTGAACTCGGCCAGTGCCATCATGGGTATCAGTCTTCACTCCATTAAGAACACCTACAAGAGACAGCGTCTCAAGAAAGCAGCTTCTATCCTCAAAGACCCTCACCACCTTCCTTCTGCCCTCCATTGGGAAGGAGGTACAGGAGCCTAAAGACGAACACTCAGTGGTACAAAAACATCCTCCCCTGTGCCATCAGATTTCTGAATGGACAACGAACCACAGTCACCACCTCACTTTCTCTTCCTGCACTCATTTTGAATTGTAATTTATAACAATATTTGCATCTATAATCCTGCAGCAAAACAACAAATGTTGTGACACATTCATAACATTAAATTCTGCTTCTGAATTTTGAAAAAGCAGAATTTGAAGCAGGGCTTAGGTCCAAAATGTCAGCAATATATCTTTTTCTCCTCTGGACGCTGAAAGCCCAGCCGAGTTCCTCCAGCATTTCAGTGTTTTTACAACAATCACAGTGTCTGCAGACTTTCGTGTTTCACTGCTGGAGAGCTGGTCCTGCTTTGGCTTGACTTTGCAAAGTGCCGCACCTTGCACTTATCAGAGTTAAATTCCATTTGCCACTCCTTAGTCCACCTTTCCAACTATCCTAGATCCTGATTGGTGGAGCAGTTTGAGGGGCCATAAGGCCTGTTCTTGTCTCGACTTGCACAAAGGAATAAGAGAGGCCACGAGCGCCTGCAGTCCATCCTGTCATTAAATGAGAATGAGGGCTGATGCACCTTGAGTTGCTCCTCTCCACCTGCCCACGAAGAATCATTCCAGTTCTGCCTGAATGATAGCCACCAACTCTAAAGAGGAGAGTTGATATCTCCCGAGAGTAAATGTCAGTTCCACACCCACTCCTCACAGTGATATTTCAATGAAGTATCCTCCCAACTCCACTAAACTCCAGCAAGGGAGAAGCTGATTGGATAAACTTGAACCACATGGACCAGAAATGTCCAGGTCAGGTGCAGAGGTGGGGTGTAGGTCTCATTGGTGCATTCAGTAGAAAGGAAATTGATGAGTTGCAACACAGCCTGATTTGGGAATTTGACTGCCCAGGAATTCTAAAGGCTGCAGGAGGTAGTGAACATGGCCAGGACCATCACAAGGCACAACCATTGCACACATGCCTCAAGAAAGCACCCAAAATCATGAAGAACAGCTGTCACCCTGGTCACAACTTCCAGCAAAAGGGACTGAAGCCAATTTTTAACTTCTGGTGGATGCTAATTGTTTTTCATTGGCTTTGCATTTTACTTGGATCAATGACAATAAAGTTGAATTAAATTTAATCTAATCAGGAACAGTTTCTTTGCAACATCTGTCAGGCTCTGGAACCTTCCCGTTTTATACTACTATGGACTGCTCCATTATGTTAGTATAAATCATCCGCAAATTGCAACTTGCTATCTTCGAATGAGGATTGTTATGAATATCTGTATTTGTCTGTTTTTTGTGTATTTATTGTTGTTCACGCACATCATCCCTCAAGCTGACTTTGACAGAGGGTCAAGGTTTCCATGCTTCCTGGTTTATGAATGAGCTCCAGACATGAGCAGAGATGAAACCCAATAGAGGGCCAGGAGTAGTAAAGGTAGCAGAGCTGTGTAGTAGGACTCTTGACTAACTAGGTGAGGGGACAAAGGGCAGGCAGGTTCAGTGTGGCTGTATCCACTTCAGTCCCAGGAAGGAATGAACAGAGGATTTTTCCAACAGCAAGGATTGGGGGAGTCAGGAACAAGGTAACTCATTGATAGGTTCATAGAGCTCCTGGAGAAAGCCAGCAGAATAGAGGTGTTGGACTCACAAGGTCTGAACATGATGGAGTATCATGAGAAGGTCTGGTCGCCCAGCCAAAAGGATGTCACTAAAGTGGAAAGGGTGTGGAAAAGATTCACCAGAAAGGGTGGCATAGGTGGAGACAATAATATGTTTAAGGGGTATTTACACAGGTAGATGGATGGGAACGTCTGAGAAGGATGTTGGCAAAAGGCAGGCAAATGGGACGAGCTCAGAATGGACATTGGTCAGTGTGGACATTGGTCAACGTGGACGTTGGTCAGCGTAGACATTGGTCAGCGTGGATATTGGTCAGCGTGGACATTGGTCAGCGTGGACATTGGTCAGCGTGGACATTGGTCAGCGTGGACATTGGTCAGCGTGGACATTGGTCAACGTGGATATTGGTCAGCGTGAACAAGTTGAGCTGGGACCAGTTGGTACAATGACAGTGTCAGTGACCCTGGATCGAATCTGGAGCCATGTGTCCAAAGTTTGTACATTCCTGCTGTGCCTTATGTGGGTTTTCCCCTGGTGCTCCGTTTCATCCCACCCTCAAAAACATATGGGGTTTGTTCATTGTTCTCATGAGTGGATTTTGGCACTTGAGCTGTATCTCTAAATGTTAAAAAAATAAATGGTCTGTATCTGAGCTGTAAAACTCTATGACATCTGCACTTTGGGAGATGAATGGTTTTTAGTGGTTGCATTCATTAATAAGTTCATTATAGAGTCACACAGCATGGAAACAGACACTTTGGTCCAACTTGCCCACACCGACCAAACCACACTAGTCCCATCCATCTATCTGTCCAAATTCTTCTTAAATGTTAAAAATGAACCCACATTCACCAGTCCAGCTGGAGACTTGTTCCACACTCTCATCATTCTCCACTAATCTATGTCCTCTGGTTTGTACCTCACCTATACTCAGTAGGGAAAAAAAACTACCCCCTTCATAATTTTAAGTACCTCCATCAAATCTCCCCTTATTCTTCTATGCTCCAGGGAATAAAGTCCTAACCTGTTTAACCTTTCCCTGTAACTAATTTCCTGAAGTCAGGGCAACATCCCAGTAAATCTTCTCTGCACTCTTTCTGTCTTATTGATATCCTTCCTGAGATTTGGTGCCCAGAACTGCACTCAGTAATCCAGATTTGGCCTCACCAATGTCTTATACAACCTCACCATCACATCCTAACTCCTATACTCAATGCTTTGATTTATGAAGACCAATATGTCAAATGTTCTCTTTACAACTCTGTCCACCTGTAACTCCACTTTCAGGGAATTGTGTATCTGAATTCTCAGATCCCTCTGTTCTACCACACTCCCCAGTGTCTGATCATTTCTTCCACAATGCAACACCTCACACTTGACTGCATTAAATTCCATCTGCCATTTCTCAGCCCATTTTTTCCAGCTGCTTCAGATCCCTCTGAAAGCTTTGAAAACCTTCTTCACTGTCCACAGTCATATGTTCTTATATGTTCAAATGTTGCTTATTGACTTCAGATCAGCATTCAACACAATCTAACATCTCCCTCTGTCATTGGATTCTTGACTTCCTGACAGGGAGACCTCAAACAGACCAGATCAGTAACAGCACCTCCAAGACCATCACACTGAACACGGGGGCCCCTCAGGGCTGCGTGCTGAGTCCACTGTTGTTCACTGTGCAGCAAAACACAGCTCGAACCACATCATCAAATTCGCTGATGACATGACCGTGTCATGACCCATCATCAGGTGGGCCTGATCAGTAACACCGAGGAGACAGCATACAGAGCTGACGTGCAGTCGCTAAAGGACTGGGGCAGAGCCAACAACTTGGATCTGAATGTTAAAAAACAAAAGAGATGGTAGTCCACTTCAGGAGGGCCCGGGGGGAATCACGTTCCACTGATGGCTCCACCATTGAGGTCATCAAGAGTATCAAGTTCCTTGGTGTGCACCTGGCGGTGAATCTCTCCTGGTCCCTTAACACCCTCCATAGCCAAGAGAGCCCAGCAGCGCCTCAACTTCCTGCGAAAGCTGAGGAAAGTCCATCTCCCACCTTCCATCCTCACTACATTCTAGAGGATGTATTGAGAGCATTCTGAGCAATTGTGTCACCGCCTGGTTTGGAATCTGTACTTGCTCGGACCACAAGACCCTGCAGAGGATAATGGGGTCAGTGGAAAAGATCACTAGGGCTCTCTTCCTACCAAGAAGGACATCTACAACAGTCAATGCAGGTGAAAGGCAATAAACATCGTGAAGGACTTCACACACCCCTCACGTAAACTGTTCTCCCTTCTGCGATCTGCTAGGAGGTACCATAGCACTCAGGCCCTTACGTTCAGACTGTCAGCAACCTGAGCTCTGGATCCAATCCTCCCGCAAGAAGCCCTTCAGAGTCTGAGGCCCTTCGGGAGTCCTTCTTACCCTCAGCATCCTTTTGAAACATGGTTCCAATGGTTGGTTCCCTTGAGCCAGTCTGCAGCAGCCTGCAGCCTTTCAGTCCTTCAATGCAGCTCCGTTGCCATGGTCACCATCCTGTGGAGTTGTCTCTCATGCTTCTCCTTCTCAACGGTGGTTGGGTGTTTGTTCTCCCCATATCTGGTTCCCTGCTCTGGTCTGCTGCTGCCCAAAAACTGCATCCCTCGTGGTATCCCCAGCACAGGCACTGCCATCCTGGGCACAGATGTCATGGAGGCAGGATTGGCTCCTTCAATAGGCCACCTGCATCAGAACCAGGTAGGAGGGTCCTGTGGAGAAGTGCTGCATCCCTGCTCACTTGGGTTTGCACCAGCTGCAGCGATGCCATTACAGCAGCACCGGCAGCATAAACACCGCAAGAGCACCTACTTCAACCACTCGCCCTGGCACGCACCACCCTCTGTGGAACCCTTCATGTTCCTGTTAAACCACACTGCTCGACCCTCCCCCCAATTTAGAGCTTTGTCCTCTGGTTACTTTCCCTACTTTGTCCAAAAGTCTCTATGTTCACTCAATTTATTCCTTTCATGATCTTTGACACCACAAGCACATAGTCCCTCATCCTATTGAAATCCAAAGAATAAAGTGCTTTCCTGCTCAATCTCTCTCTAAAGCTCTGGAAGCTTCCTCGTAAACCTTCTCTGCACCATCTCCAGCTTGACTTCTTTTATGTTACATGGCGACCAAAACTGAATACATTACAAAGAGGAGCAAACCAGTATTAGGATTTACATAGCACGGCTTGGAGATGAGGGAAAGTCAGAGGGGCCGCGCGGATCAGAAGAATTTGTGGAGAGAGATGGGTCAGGAACTATTCTTGGAGAGACAGGCCAGGTCGTATCTGTGGAGAGAGATGGGTCTGGTCGTATCCATGGAGAGAGACGGGTCGGGTAGTATCTGTAGAGAGGGAGACGGGTCGGGTAGTATCCGTGGAGAGAGACGGGTCAGTAAATGTTTCAGTTTGGGAGGTGGGATAGCAAGTTGCATCACGGAGGGGGAAAAGGTGGTATGGTGTTGGTTTCAGTTTCTCTCCTGCTTCTCCCCCCATTTCCCTGTCAAGAACAGAACCTTCCTTCTTTAGTCTCTCTGCAGGGTCCTGACCACCACAAATGTTCTTTCTTTCTTTTTCTATCTTTTTATTAAACATATTACAGTAAGCAATACTTGAGGGGAATAGAATCCAGAATCGAATAGTAAAAACAGAAACATCAATATATTGCAAAACATCAAACAACATATACATTATAACTATTTGGAAAATTCAAAAACGAGAGAAAAAAATTATTGTTAAAGCCCTATTTAACCGACCAAAATAAACAAAATAAGCTGCCTAAACTGAGAGTTCACTGCCACAAACTCTTTATCTGGTCTTTGCCAATAAAAAAAACAAGCAAAAGCCAGTCAATGTGGAAGGTGAAGTCAAAATACAAATTTCTTTTCTTTGGCTTGGCTTCGCGAACGAAGATTTATAGTGGGGGTAAATTAACTCCAATCTAAATAGCTTATCAAAGGACGCCAAGTCTCTTTGAACTTAATAGAGGTATCAAAAGTGAAACTTTCAATTTTTTCTAAACTTAAACATGACATAACTTGAGAGAGCCATTGCATCAAAGGAGGTGAATTAGGATATGAATAAATTGGCTCTCTGGCCAACAGTGTGGTTCTGGCCACAATCAGATGTGTGAACTCCACCCATCTCTAGAACTATTCCAAAATTAGCTACCAATGGCTAAGGCCCAGTATAATTAACAAAGTCTTGAAAATATCTGTCCAAAACTTCTCCAATTCAGAGCATGACCAAATCATGTGCATTAATGTGGCCACTTGTGATTTACATCGATCATACATGAGGACAGATATGAACCAATTGATCTTTCGACATATGAACCTGATGTACCACTTTAAACTGAATCGATTCATTATGAATTCATTATGAAGAGGTGTTAGCCATTGCAAAACCATTTTCCCAAAGTTCCTCTGGGAGAAGTGACTGAAGTTCCGATTTCCAAACTCCTCAAATTTTATCATTAGAGATTGATTGCAATTTTAATAAATTAATGTAAATATTACCTATTAAAGCCATTCTGGGAAGGATTCAGAGAATCAACCAGATCAGGCTGATATGATAGAGGAAAGTTAGGTAATATCTAATTCAAAAAACTTGAACTTGGAAATATCTATGTGACATAGGTATATTAGATTTTTAGATATTGTCTCAAAAGACATTAAACACCCATCTATAAACAGATATGAAAAATAGAGAACTCCTTTGTTTTTCCCAAAAAAGGCTTGATCCATTATAGACAATGAGAAAAATAGTATTGGATAAACTAACATTTTTAAAATCAAATAATAATTGGTGAAATTGAAACCAAATCTGCAATGTATGTTTAAGTATTGGGTTACTTCTGATCGTAGAAATTGTAACAGGAAGAGCAGCTCCCATTAAGGAAGCAAATTAACACCTCTGTCCAGAATTCAGTTCCAAATCTGCCCAATGAGGGCATTCAGGTTTGCCAGAAAATAATCTATTGAATATTAATTGCCTAATAATAAAATCTAAGATTAGGTAAAGTCATACAACCATCTTTCTTTAATTTCTGCAAATGAAATGTACTCAACCTGGCATCCTTATTCTACCATATACAAGAAGAAATTTCAGAGTCAATATTGTCAAAAACTGATTTAGGAATGAATATTCCTTGACCATTTCTCCCCATGGATGTTTCCTGACCCATTGACTCTCCAGTCTCTCCCCATGGATGTTTCCTGACCCACTGACTCTCCAGTCTCTCCCCTTGGATGTTTCCTGACCTATTGACTCTCCAGTCTCTCCCCATGGATGTTTCCTGACCCACTGACTCTCCAGTCTCTCCCATGGATGTTTCCTGACCCACTGACTCTCCAGTCTCTCTTTGTTTAAGGTTTAACGTTCTTGCGCCTCCATCTTAGACAACCTCTGAACTGCTGCTCCATGTCCAACAGAGATTAGCCCACAGAATGTTCCTGAGTGTTCTTCACTCAGCTAAAGTATCCTCCTCAACCAGTACAAGCCAGCCGCCCTTCTCAACCTCACACCTTTGGCCCCAGGGTCATCTAGTCTCCCCTCTCTCCTCCGACGGGCAGAACTGGACCCAGGACTAATCTACATTCATTTAATTAAGTTTGAAGTCTGGTAGCTCAGAGCTTTCTGTAACGGTATAGATGTCAATCACTGGTATGGACTGAATGGAATGAAGTTGAGAAGCACATAGGATAAGCTACTCACCATGATAACCTCAATGGGAATTGGCACAGGGAGCTTGGACTTGAATCGATCATTAATTTCCTTCACCACAAATACAACAGTCATTACGATGACTGAAATGATGACATCAACGACATTTGACTCTGTGATGTTCATAAAGATGTATTTCAACGTCTAAAATGATGTACAAACATACAGATCAAAAATCCAAACTCTTAAACATCAAAGTTAAACCGATAATAAGGATTAAGTTTATTGCCAGACACATTACATAAATGCACCTAATTCTTACTTGCTGCAATGAACAGGAACTTTGTAAGAAAAACAACTGTGGTGGTAAATTGAATTGAATTAATAAAGACAACACATTGATTAGAGAGAAACTAAATTTCCTGGGGCCAAGTGCAGGTGGTTGCACTGAGTGTCACGTCGGTGATGAGAGTCACGTTAGGAGTTGGGATTTACATACATGTCTGCACTATTGGAACATCAGATTCTCTGCACTAATTGAGACGTACAGCTTTGTAACAGGCCATTCCAGACCCCAAGCCCGTGCAGCCCCATTACCTTACAACCCCAGGTAATATTTCAAACGGTGGCAGAAATCCGGAGCCCCCGGGGAAAACTCACGCAGACATGGGGAGAAGGGACAAACTCCTTACAGCCAGTGCAGGATTCAAACCCTTGACACCAATGGTGAACAGCTAGGCACTAACCGTGACAGGAACCATGCCACCCCTCCTTTATATTTATCATTCATTTTCTCTTCTGATGTAACTTCATTTATACTTATTGTTGTTAGCATTCAGGATTATTGCCACGAGAAAAAATTGCAGAGATAGAGAATGATTTGTGAATAGATGAGTTAGAGATCACATTTGCATTATAACGAGTAAGACAGAAGAGAAAAGCAGTTACAGAGAGAGATCACTTGGAACGGAGTAAAGGCAGATTCATTTTGCTGGGGGAGAGTACATGCAGAAGTCTGATAACAGCAGGAAAGACACGGACCTTGAATCTGGTGATTCGTGATCTCACACTCACTATGTTTCTGACAGTAGGGTGTGAAGAGAATGGGGCAAGGGAGTTTTTAATATGTTGGTGCTCGTCCAAGGCAGGAGGAGTTCATAGAAGGTCTCAGTGAAATGGAGATGGTGTGTGATGGAGTTGATTGGGAAGTGGTTTGAGATGACATTGGTGGAAGAAAGGTGGTGTGTGATGGAGTTGATTGGGAAGTGGTGTGAGATGGCGTTGGTGGAGGGGAGGTGGTGCATGATGGAAGTGATTGGGAAAGGGTGTGAGATGATGTGAGTGAAGGGGAGGTGGTGTATGATGGAGTTGATTGGGAAGGGGTGAGGGATGGTGTTGGTGGAGGGGAGGTGGTGTGTGATGGAGTTGATTGGGAAGGGGTGAGGGATGGTGTTAATGGAGGGGAGGTGGTGTGTGATGGAATTGATTGGGAAAGGGTGTGAGATGATGTGAGTGGATGGGAGGTAGTATATGATGGAATTGATTGGGAAGGGGTGTGAGATAGTGGTGGATTGGAGGTGGTGTGTGCTGGAGTTTATTGGGAAGGGGTCTGAGATAGTGTTGGTTGAGGGGAGGTGGTGTATGATGTAGTTGATTGGGAAGTGGTGCGAGATGGTGTTGGTGGAGGATAGGTGTTGCGTGTTATGGAGTCGATCAGGAAGAATTGCGAGATGCTGATAATGGAGGGGAGGTGGTGTGTTTGATGGAGTTGATGAGGAAGGGGTGTGAGAAAGTGGTGGAGTGGAGGTGGTGTGCACTGGAGTTTATTGGGAAAGGGTGTGAAATAATGTTGGTGGAGGAAGAGGTGGTGTGTTATGGAGTTTATTGGAAGGGTTGTGTGATGGTGTTGGTTGAGGGGAGGTGGTGTGTGTGTGATGGAGTTGATTGGGAAGGGGTTTGAGATGGTGTTGGTGGAGGGGAGGTGTTCTGGGTGATGGTGTCAATTAGGAAGAAGTGTGAGGTGGTGTTGGTGGAGCGGAAGTGGTGTGTGTGAGATGGGGTTGATTGGGAAGGGGTGTGAGATGGTGTTGGTGGTGGGAAGGAGATGTTTGTGATTGAGTTGATTGGGAAGGTGTGTGAGATGACGTTGGTGGAGTGAGGCAGTGTGTGATGGCATTGATTGGGAAGGGGTGTGAGATGACATTGGTGGAGAGGAGGTAGTGTGTGTGTTATGGAGTTGATTGGGAAAAGGTGTGAGATTGTGTTGGTGGAGGTGAGGTGGTGTGTGTGATGGAGTTGATTAGGAAGAGGTGTGAGTTGGCTTTGGTGGACTGGAGGTCATGTATGATGGAGTTGATTAGGAAGGGGTGTGAGATGACGTTGGTGGAGAGGAGGTGGTGTTTATGATGGAGTTGATTGATAGGGCTGTGAGATCGTGTTACTGGAGGGTTGGTGGTGTGTTATGTCGTTTGGGAAAGGTTGCGTGATGACATTGGTGGAGGTGAGGTTGTGTGAGTTGTTTGGCAAGGTTTGTGAGATGACATTGGTGGAGGTGATGTGGTGTGTAATGGAGTTTATTGGGAAGGAGTGTGAGATGGTGTTGGGGAGGAGAGGTGATGTGTGTTGGAGTTGATTTGGAAGGGGTGTGAGATGATGCTGGTGGAGCGGAGTTAGTGTGTATGATGGAGTTGATTGGGAAGTGGTGTGAAATGACGGTGTTGGGGAGATGGTGTGTGATGGAATTTATTGGGAAGGGGTGTGTGATGGTTTTGGTGGATGGGAGGTGGTGTGTGATGCATTTTTTTGGAAAGGGGTGTTAGATGTTGTTTGTAGAGGGGAAGTGGTGTCTGTGATGGAGTTGATTGGGAAGGGGTGTAAGATGATGTTGGTGGAGATAAGGTGGTTTGTGTGATAGAGTTGATTAGGAAGATGTGTAAGTGGTGGAGTGGAAGCGGTGTGCGCTGGAGTTTATTGGGAAAGGGTGTGAGATAACGTTGGTGGAGGAGGATGTGGTGTGTGATTGAGTTGATTGGAAAGTGGTGTGAGATGATGTTGGTGGAGGGGAGGTGATGTGTGTTATGGAGTTTATTGGGATGGTGTGTGAGATGATGTTAGTGGAGGAAGTGATGGCGTGTGATGGAGTTTATTGGAAAGGGTATGAGATGGTGTTGGAGGGGTGGTGATGTGTGATAGAGTTGATTGGGAAGGGGCACGAGATGGTGTTTGTGCAAGGGAGGTGTGTGTGATGGAGTTGATTGGGAAGGGGTGTGAGATGACATTGCTGGAGGTGAGGTAGTATGTGATGGAGTTGATTGATAAGGCTGTGAAATGGTATTAATGGAGGGGAGGTGGTGTGTGATGGAGTTTATTGGGAAAGGCTGTGAGATGATGTTGGAGGAGGAGTGGTGGTGTGTGATGGAGTTGATTGGGAAGGTGTGTGAGATGGCATTAGTGAAGGGGAGATGGTGTGTGTGATGGATCTGATTAGGAAGGGAAGTGAGATGTTGATGGTGGAGGGTAGCTGGTGTATGATGGAATTGATTGGGAAAGGGTGTGAGATGGTGTTGATGGAGGGGAGGTAGTGTGTGAGATGGAGTTGATTGGGAAGCAGTATGAGATGACGTTGGCAAAGGAGAGGTGGTGTGTGATAGAGTTCAGTTGGAAGGGGTGTGAGATGACGTTGGTGGAGGGGAGGTGGTATGTATGATAAAGATGATTGGGAAGGTGTGTGAAATTATGTTGTTGGAAGGGAGGTGGTGTGTGATGTTGTTTGAGAAGGGTTGTGAGATGGTTTTGGTGGAGGTGAGGAGGTGTGTGATGGACCTTATTGAAAAGGGGTGTGAGGTGATGATGGTGGTGAGGTGGTGTGTGTGATAGAGTTGATTTGGAAGGGGTGTGAAATGATGTTGGTGGAGGGGAGTTGTTGTGTATGATGGAGTTTATTGGGAAGGGATGTGAGATGGTGTTGGTGGATGGGAGGTGGTGTGTGATGGAGTTTATTGGGAAGGAGTGTGAGGTGATGATGGTGGTGAGGTGGTGTGTGTGATAGAGTTGATTTGGAAGGGGTGTGAAATGATGTTGGTGGAGGGGAGGTGGTGTGTATGATGGAGTTGATTGGGAAGGGTGTGAGATGTTGTTGGAGAAGAAGTGGTGTGTAATGTTGTTTGGGAAGGTTTGTGAGATGACGTTGGTGGAGGTGATGTGGTGTGTGATGGAGTTTATTGGGAAGGGTTGTGAGATGACATTGGTGGAGAGGAGGTGGTGTTTATGATGGAGTTGATTGATAGGGCTGTGAGATGGTGTTAATGGAGGGTTGGTAGTGTGTAATGTTGTTTGGGAAAGGTTGTGTGATGACATTGGTGGAGGTGAGGTTGTGTGCGATGGTGTTTAATGGGAAGGGGTGTGAGGTGATGTTGGTGGAGGAGAGGTGGTGTGTGATGGAGTTGATTGGGAAAGGGTGTGGAATGGCGTGGGTGGAGGGGAGGAGTCTGTGATGGACTGAGCTACCTTTTAAATCCTCTGCAGTTTTTTGTGGTCTTGGGCAGATCATTTCTCGTCCTGCACAATGACACATCCTGACAGGATGCTTTCAATGGTGAATACGAAGAAGTTGCTCAGGGATATGGGGGCCAGGCCAAATTCCTTCAGGTCTCTGAGGAAGTCGTGGCACTGGCACTCGTGCTTGTCTATTACATCTATGTGTCACTAGAGATCGTTACACTGTCGACTATCTCCACCTGATCACTTTGACGTGGATGGAGAGTGAGCTCCAGTCCTCTTTATAACCAGCTACTTGTGATTCAGTCTGTCTGCAGCAAGTAAGAGCTGCCTGGCATCTTTACAACACAATAAAACCTCCTCATCACCATGTTTACAGCGTGGTTGGTACTCACATAAATAATGGACAGTGGCCCACTGAAGCTGGGCACTGCGAGATGCAGGACAAACTTCAACTGGGAGACCAGGACATGGATTGCAGCTGCTGTAGTGAAGCCAGAGATCATTGGATCCGACAGGTAAATGACAATAAATCCCACTTGAAGAACTCCAAGAGCTAGCTGAGAAGCGAAGGAAGAAGAGATGAGTGTGTCTCTAAAACTGGGAGTTTCCCCAGAGTGGCAGGAAGGGAACTAACCTGAATGATACCGGCGAGGAAGGTGACAGTGGCTGCCACCCAGACTTGCCGATCTTCTCTGCTCATGTCAGCAGGGAACACAGTGGAATTCCCACCAGCAGTTGCATCAGTCACCATCCTGTCCACTACAGTCCCCACCATGAGACTGGTCACTGGGAAGGGCCCTGGTGACAGGGAGAAACACTCAGCAAAGGGCCGCCAACCAACATGTGCTTCAGGAAGCATCGTCAAGATCAAAACTCTCACCGACTGATATATGTCTTGATGTGCCAAACAAAAAGTAGGTCAAGATCGGGAAGAAGGCTGCATATAGTCCATAGCCAGCAGGAATTGACACAAGCAGAGCGTACGCCAAGCCTGCAATACACAGGGAGCAGAATTCATGAGGTCAGGCCAAAGAAAGTGGAGCAGTGAATGAAGTAACATGGGGATGTCCCAGCTCGGAATCTTCATTTCAAGAACGCCCCATCAATGCAGGTAGAGAACCGATTCTGACGCCAAAGGATGTTCTGTTTCTCAGTCAACATTTGCTGAACAGCTGCACGGGGAGAGGGGTGTGGAATTGGTATGTGAGACTGCTCTGTCACACTCCGCCACTGGCAGTGATTGGACTCAGCAGCTCCAGGCACCATCCCAGACCCCAACAGAGGGGGAGATCCCAGTGGAAGTGTTTCACACCCTCTCACACCTCTGCTTCATCAAACAGTTCAGCCCATGAAAGAGAGGGGGGGGATGATGTGTGTTCACAGTGTGTCTGCTTTTAAGGGGGGCACCCACGAGGGCCCGAGCAACCCACAAAGGAGTGGGTGGGGGTATGTCTTTCACCAGCAGTGTGTATGAGTGAGTGTACCATCAGCAGAGAGGAGTGAGTGTGTCCGCAGCTGTGTGAGAGAAGTGAGTTTGTCAGTTCAGTGTGAGGGGAGTGAGTGTGTCCACAGCAGTGTGAGGGGAGTGCGTGTGTCAGTGTGAGGGGAGTGCGTGTGTCAGTGTGAGAGGAGTGCATGTGTCAGTGTGAGGGGAGTGAGTGTGTCAGGGTGAGGGGAGTGAGTGTGTCCTTGTCAGTGTGAGGGGAGTGAGTGTCCATGTCAGTGTGAGGGGAGTGAGTGTGTCCTTGTCAGTGTGAGGGGAGTGAGTGTGTCCGTGTCAGTGTGAGGGGAGTGAGTGTGTCCATAGCAGAGTGAGGGGGGTGAGTGTGTCCGTGTCAGTGTGAGAGGAGTGAGTATCTCAGTGTCAGTGTGAGGGGAGTGAGTGTGTCAGTGTGAGGGGAGTGAGTGTGTCAGTGTGAGGGGAGTGAGTGTGTCAGACTGAGGGGAGTGAGTGTGTCAGTGTGAGGGGAGTGAGTGTGTCTGTGTCAGTGTGAGGGGAGTGAGTGTGACAGCAGCAAAGTAAGAGGAGTGATTGTGTCAATGTGAGGGGAGTGAGTGTCTCAGTGTCAGTGGGAGGGGAGTGAGTGTGTCAGTGTGAGGGGAATGAGTGTGTCCGCGTCAGTGTGAGGGGAGTGAGGGTCTCAGTGTCAGTGTGAGGGGAGTGAGTGTCTCAGTGTCAGTGGGAGGGGAGTGAGTGTGTCCAGGTCAGTGTGAGGGGAGTGAGTGTGACAGCAGCAAAGTGAGAGGAGTGAGTGTGTACGCAGCAGTGTGAGGCGAGTGAGTGTATCAGTGTGAAGGGAGTGAGTGTGTCAGTGTGAAGGGAGTGAGTGTGTCAGTGTGAGGAGAGTGAGTGTGTCAGTGTGAGTGGAGTGAGTGTGTCAGTGTGAAGGGAGTGAGTGTGTCAGCGTGAAGGGAGTGAGTGTGTCAGTGTGAAGGGAGTGAGTGTGTCAGTGTGAGGAGAGTGAGTGTGTCAGTGTGAGGAGAGTGAGTGTGTCAGTGTGAGTGGAGTGAGTGTGTCAGTGTGAGGGGAGTGTGTGTCAGTGCGAGGGGAGTGAGTGTGTCAGTGTGAAGGGAGTGAGTGTGTCAGCGTGAAGGGAGTGAATGTGTCAGTGTGAAGGGAGTGAGTGTGTCAGTGTGAGGAGAGTGAGTGTGTCAGTGTGAGTGGAGTGAGTGTGTCAGTGTGAGGGGAGTGCGTGTGTCACTGTGAGGGGAGTGAGTGTGTCCATAGCAGAGTGAGGGGTTGAGTGTGTCCATGTCAGTGTGAGAGGAGTGAGTATCTCAGTGGCAGTGTGAGGGGAGTGAGTGTGTCAGTGTGAGGGGAGTGAGTGTTACCACGTCAGTGTGAGGGGAGTGAGTGTCTCAGTGTCAGTGTGAGGGGAGTGAGTGTGTCTGTGTCAGTGTGAGGGGAGTGAGTGTCTCAGTGTCAGTGTGAGGGGAGTGAGTGTGTCCGTGTCAGTGTGAGGGGAGTGAGTGTCTCAGTGTCAGTGTGAGGGGAGTGAGTGTGTCCAGGTCAGTGTGAGGAGAGTGAGTGTCTCAGTGTCAGTGCGAGGGGAGTGAGTGTGACAGCAGCAAAGCGAGAGGAGTGAGTGTCTCAGTGTGAGGGGAGTGAGTGTATCAGTGTCAGTGTCAGGCAAGTGAGTGTGTCAGTGTGAGTGGAGTGAGTGTGTCAGTGTGAAGGGAGTGAGTGTGTCAGTGTGAGGGGAGTGAGTGTGTCAGTGTGAGGGGAGTGAGTGTGTCAGTGTGAGGGGAGTGAGTGTGTCAGTGTGAGGGGAGTGAGTGTGTCAGTGTGAGGGAGTGTATGTGTCAGTGTGAGGGGAGTGAGTGTGTCAGTGTGAGGGGAGTGAGTGTGTCAGTGTGAGGGGAGTGAGTGTGTCAGTGTGAGGGGAGTGAGTGTGTCAGTGTGAGGGGAGTGAGTGTGTCAGTGTCAGTGTGAGGGGAGTGGGTGTGTCCGCAGCAGTACGAGGGGAGTGGGTGTGTCCACAGCAGTGCGAGGGGAGTGGGTGTGTCCACAGCAGTACGAGGGGAGTGGGTGTGTCCACAGCAGTGCGAGGGGAGTGGGTGTGTCCACAGCAGTGCGAGGGGAGTGGGTGTGTCCACAGCAGTGAGAGGGGAGTGGGTGTGTCCACAGCAGTGCGAGGGGAGTGGGTGTGTCCACAGCAGTGCGAGGGGAGTGGGTGTGTCCACAGCAGTGTGAGGGGAGTGGGTGTGTCCACAGCAGTGCGAGGGGAGTGGGTGTGTCCGCAGCAGTGCGAGGGGAGTGAGTGTGTCTGCAGCAGTGCGAGGCGAGTGGGTGTGTCCGCAGCAGTGTGAGGGGAGTGAGTGTGTCCGTAGCTGTGTGAGGGGAGTGAGTGTGTCCGCAGCAGTATGAGGGGAGTGTGTGTGTCGTGTGAGGGGAGTGAGTGTGTCAGTGTGAGGTGAGTGAGTGTCTCAGTGTGAGGGGAGTGAGTGTGTCCGCAGCCTGTGTCTCTGCGTTAGCCATTTGAGACTCTGGCCATCCACCCGATCAATGTCTTTCATCCTCATTCCTTGTCTCTCGCTGCTTGAAGAACCAATCGTGTTCACAGAACCTATCCTCATGAGTCTCACTCCCCAATGCAGGCAAATACCCACCAAAATGCTTGGGGAATTCAGCCGTTTTTTCACCAACTGTCAGGGACAAAGGTATATTGCTCACGTTTTGGGCCTGACCACCTCTTAAAGGAAAAAGCCGAATTGTCAGTAACACATGTCTGTCTCCAATAGACCCTGAAAGACCGGCTGAGTTCCTCCTGCATTTCTGTCCACTACACATATCTACACCGTCACCCCCACCTCACATCCACTACACACATCTCCACCGTCACCCCCACCTCATGTTCAATACACACATCTACACCGTCACCCCCACATCACGTCCACTACACACAACTACACCGTCACCCCCACCTCACATATCTACACCGTCACCCCCACCTCCCCTTCACTACTAAAATCAGTGTCTGCAGGCTCTCTGCAATGCACCCTCTCAATAGCATCCACATCCTGCCTGTAGTGAGGTGACCAGAGCTGAACACAGTATTCCACATGGGATCTAACTACAGTGGAATATAGCTGCAATGTGACCTCCCGGCTCTTCCCTTTTTTGTTAACTGTCTGGCAGTGTTAAAACAACTAACTCTGAAGGACCCAGGCCACATCCCGTAGGTACAGGGACAGACCTGTGGCCTTGCAGTTCAGCTTTGAGGGAGAGAGGTTTCCTTGGGTGCCTGGGAGTGAGAGCGGGTACCAGAGCCAGTGCTGAGGGATTACAATTTGTCTGCTTTATCTTTTGTACAACCTTGCTCTCATTCAGCTCAAAATACTTCAAGGTGTTCCTAATCAGCTGATTTTATGATTTTACACCCGCCACCTTAATTCATTTTATGAATTGGGGTGATCTTTGAAACTTTGATATTGAAGAGATAACATGAAGTAATTGTGTCTTCTGCAAGGTCACAGGCAATCAACCAGAGATATCTGGATAGAACAGTGGGCTCAAAAGTTGGCCCTTTGTATTTTCCAACAGATTTGAAAGGCAGCATTGGGCTTTTTGAACAAAGAGTTGCTTGCTAGGAGGGGTGAAATGATACCTTGTAGAACACACACGAGGCCTGTGCTGATCCCAGACACGATGTCACTGATAAGCCACTCTTTCACGTTATATGCAGGCAGCCAGGAGATTACAGGGAGCAGCGTCCGGGAGATTTTCTTCGCTTTTGCAGTTGAGCATCTGAAAGAGAAGAGAGCCCCTCAGTGCAGGGGAGGCGAGATCTGGAAGGGGACAAACGTCACCCAAAATAAGCGTTTCTTTGGGACTTGGACTGATCAGACACACTCCAGATCACAGTGTAAAGGACACCCGGGAGCAGATTCAGCTGCATTTATCCAGCTCTACGACAGGCCCCCACCTCCTGTCCACTACACACATCAACACCATCACCTCACCCCTACCTCCAATCCACTACACACATCAACACCGTCACCTCCCCTACCTCCCGTCCATTACGCACATCTACACCGTCACCCCCACCTCCCGTCCACTATACACATCTACACCATCACTCCCACCTCCCATCCACTACACACATCTACACCGTCACCCCCACCTCTCGTCCACTACACACATCTACACCGTCACCCACACCTCCCGTCCACTACACACATCTACACCATCACCCACATCTCCCATTCACTACATACATCTACACCGTCACCCCCACCTCCCATCCACTACACACATCTACACCATCACCCACATCTCCCATCCACTACACACATCTACACCGTCACCCCCACCTCCCATCCACTACATACATCTACACTGTTATCCCACCTTCCGTCCACTATGTACATCTACATCGTTCCCCCACCCCCTGTCCACTACACACATCTATATCGTTACCCCCTCCTCCCATCCACGACACACATCTACACCATCACTCCCACCTCCCGTCCACTACACACACATCTACACCATTACCCACACCTCCCATCCATTACACACATCTACACCATCACCCACATCTCCCGTCCACTACACACATCTCTGGGAATTGTGAATATTTATCATCAATCAGTCTATTTCATTTCAATATACACTGTCATTTTTTTTCATGTCCTGTTTGGCTGCTGCGTGTGAATTTTGGTGCATGTGTACATTGTAATAAAATTTGTCGTTAGCCCAAATCCTTCCTCACGCCCACACTGACCCGAATATCCCGATGATTCAGATACCTTTCAATCTCTGCATTAAATACAGCCCAATACCCACCTAGTCTCACAAATTCCAAAAGTTCGACGTTCTCTCACAGATGAATTTCAAATGGGCACCCTTCATTGTTCTACATGACTCCCCAAACATGGGAAACAATTTTGCCACATCTGCCCTTTTCCGGCCTTTAAACATTCTAAATGCTTCAGGTCCCCCTCATTCTTCTGAACTCCAAGGAGCCAGTCCAAGAGCCGTCAAATGTTCCTAATCCCTTCATTCCATGAATCATTCTTCGAGAATCCTCTACAACACCAGCTCGTTCTTTCTTAAATAAGGAGCCAAACACTACGAAACCAAGGTCTCAATGTGCCTTATAATAAAGTCTCCCCATCACATCCCTGCACTTCTATCCTCCTTCTCCAGATATGAATGCCAATCGCCTCCTTCTTCACCACCCACTTAATCTTGAGGTGGTTCCCAGACTTTATTGGACTGAGGTTACATGCCTGGTGCGCTCGCATGCACACACACCTCTTTCTTGCTATTAGGTCTACAGCAAATTTAAAACAACATTGTAAACAAGTGTATGTATTTCACAAGAGTCGAGGACAATGCCCTATTTTGCCAAGGAATGGGTCAAACATTAAGGCGCCCAAAGAGTTTTTTTGAACTGGATGAAAATTTGGGCGAGTTCAGGCAAAGGCAGATGGAGATGCTGGGGGATTCAAATGCTCCGTAGTCGATGGGGCAGCATGCAGGGGTTTGGTGGGTTGGGGAGGGCGGGTTAGCTTGTGTTCCGTGAGTTTAGCAGAGCTGAGAAACACAAAGTAAGCTGGGTGGCCAAGGTGCAAGGGAGGGGTGGTGGAAGGGTTTCTCCTTTCTGTCCGCTTCCCAGGTATAAAGGGGCTCGGTTACTTCTCCAGTTCCCACTGCTTTCAGCTGCGGCACTAGGAAAAGTTAGCGAGGAGGAGTCAGACAGAGAGAGGGACTCACCATGACTGAGAACCCCAGGGCAGAGTGGGCAGGGGAGCAGAGAGCCCCATGGTGACCAAGTGCGTCCTGTCAGTGGCGGCGACCTCCCAGGAGCGGCATCGTCTCTCTTTGGCTGCTCTCAAGAAGGTACTGGGAGCCAAGGGCTATGCTGTGGCGCTCCCCCTTTTTCCTCAGCATCCCCTTGGACTTTCCACTGCCCCCAGGAGAGTGGCACCACCCACTTTGGGAATTATTGCTTTAGGGTATCCTGCACGAGGGCTCCCAAGCCCCTTTGCACCTACGGATTTTGAATTTTCTCCCCATTCAAATAATATAATGCCCTTTTATTCCTTGTACTGAAGTGCATGACCAGGTCTTTTCCAACATTCTCATTTATTTGCCAGTTCTTTGCCCATTCTCATATCTCCCTTCAATCTCTCCATTTCTTTGTATCATTTGAAAACTTAGCCACAATCCAAACCCTGAACATAAAAACATAAGGAGAAGTGTCCCCAGCACCGACCCCTGTGGGTCGGTTCCCTCTATTCCCACTCTGTGTTTCCTGGCTCCATCCACAACCCACCAGCCATCACCACCCCCACACTCATCTTCAACCCTAATCTAATGAATCCCATGACTCTGCCCCATCAACAGCCCATGACCCCATTCCCATCCACGTTCCCGTGACCCCTGTCCCACTGACACCATTGACCTATCCCATTGATACTCCCCATGAACTCCACCTACATCTACACCCCTGTCCCCACTGACACCCCATGACCCCCGGTCCCACTGATAACCTCATCCTCACTGATGCCACCAACGCCCTATTGATTCCCATCCCTACCGACTCCCCCGTGACCACTACTTGACTCCCTAGTGACCCCTGCCCAACTTCTCCATGACCCCTATTAGGCAGTCTGCAGGAAGCAGAGCTTTTGTCTGATTTGGGCATAGTCACAAAGGTTGAAGGGACGGTCCCTTGTTGCCAAAGTAAGTCCCTCATGGAGAGACAGGAGGTGTTTAAGTACATGACCAGCACAGAGAAACTTTGAAGTGGCAGTACTAGAGTACTGAGTGGTAGAAAGACTTGGATCCCATCATTGATTCATGGAGCAAACACATACCCAACCTATCCATATTAATACAGTCTTCCAGCATATGGCCTGTAGCCTTCCATACCTGGGCTTGTCTGGATCTTTCAATGGGTTGGAGACTCTGCTCCAGCAGTGTCCCAGGTACACATCACTGGATGAAAATAGACCCTTAATCTATCTTCATCTTGCAGTTTTATCCACTTCTGAAATGGGGAATAGTTTTCTGCAATCTCCCCTAACTACACCCTCCATACTTTGATGTGATTCTGGCCCCCTTTATCTGCTCTCTCTGCTCTAGGGAGAAGAGGTCCAGCATCTCCAATTTCTACCCATAACTGAAGTCCTAACCCCACACTCCTGCTTCAGCATTCCTGAGTTTCTTCTTGTGGGGAACTGTGGTGGGGTGTTTGAGCACATTAGTCCACTCACCAGGCAGCATCCTCAGTGTGGCAACAGAGTGGAAGATGATGTTGGCCCAGGTCGTTCATTGCTGGGCTCTGGAGTAAGTTGGTTATTCCTGCCTGACACTGGTTATTTCTTACCTGAAATAGATCCTGAGATTATCCAGCGTTGTTTTGTGATACCGCTCAATGGGTTGGTGCTGTGCTTTGAAGCTGACCTCTGAGAAGGCGGCTCGTGCCACCATGTACTTTTGCATGCCTGGATGCATGGGTCCATCTCCTGTGGCAGGTTTGGTCCCCATTGCCTTTCAGGGAAGTTATATTTGGCTGAGGGTAAACTGGGAACAAATGGGAACATTCCTGTTAGTTGGGAAACTCAGACTTTGCACTGTTAAATAACCAGTTGACAGTTCCACAGAGTTTTGGGGTGAAGTGACTGTAACCTTAAGAAGATGAGGTGAGCTCTGTTGCCTTCGGGTGGAGTTTCTCTCATGGTGCAGTCGCTGGATCGGGGATAGCAAGAATTAGGCCCAATGGGTACTGCAGAATACCCTAAGGAGCTGTGAGTGGCCACAGACAGCAAGTGCACAAGAACCTCACCATGCAGTTAGGGCCATTGGCAGTTTGGTCCTCAGTGACTGTCATTGGGCCACACAGCACAACATACAGCTTTTGGCCCACCGAGTCAACCACCCAGACACTAATCCCATCAACACCCACTTACCCAGGTTCTACCCACCAATGCAGCAGAGTCCTCTCAGTAAATGTCACCCCACTATTCAAGAAGAGAGTGGGGTAGCAGAAAGGAAATTATAAGCTGTTTAACCTGACATCAGTGGTTAGGAAGATGTTAGAGTAAGGATGAGCTAATGGAGGCACATGTCAGGATAGGCCAAAGCCAGCAGGGTTTCCTGAAGAGAAAACCTTATTTGACAAACCTATTGAAATTCTTTGAGGAGGAGACAAACAGGCTGGATAAGGGAGATTCGGTGGATGTTGTGTATTTGGATTTTCAGGAGGCCTGATAAGAGCCTGTGGAACAACAGGAAACATACTAGTGTATGGAGAGCATTGGCTGATTGGCAGTAAGCAGAAAGTTAGGATACAGGGATCATGTTCTGATTGGCTGCCAGTGCTGGTGGGGTTCCACAGGGGTCGGGGTTCCACAGGGTTCGGGGTTTGGGGCCACTTCCTTTTATGTTGTATATTAATGATTTGGATTATGGAATGACCAAGTTTGCAGATATGAAGGTGAGTGGAGGAACAGGTTGTGTAGAGGAGACATGGAGGCTGCAGAAGGATTTTAACAGATTAGGATAAATAGAAAAGAGATGAGGCGAATAAAATATAATGCTGGAAAGTGTACGGTCATGCACTTTGGTATAAGATATAAACAGGAAAAAAAAAAATTTTAATGGGGAGAATATTGAAAATTTCCAGATGGAAAGGGACCTGGGAGAGCTCGCATCTGAAGGTAAACTTACAGGTTGAGACGGTGGTGAAGAAGGCAAATGTAAGATATATCAGAAGGTTCAGAGGAGGATCACAAGGAAGATTGTGGGAATGAAAAAGGGTTATCATATGAGGAGCATTTGACAGCTCTTGGCCTGTACTTGTTGGTATTCAGGAGAATGGTGGGGGGTCCTCATTGAAACATTTTGAATGTTGGAAGGTGTGGACAGAGTAGATGTAGAAAGGTTGTTTCCCACAGTGGCAGAGTCAGGGAGAAGAGGGCACAACTTCAGGATTGAAGGGCATCCGCTTAGAACAGAGATGCAGAGGAATTTCTTCAGCCGGACGGTGTGGAGGACAGGTCATTGGGTGCATTTAAAGCAGAGATTGACAGGTTCTTGACCAGCCAGGGCATCAAAAGTTAAGGGGATCAGGCTTGGCAGTGAGGCTGAGTGAGCAAATGGATCAGCTCTTGACTAAATTGCAGGGCTGAATGTCCTATTTCTGCTCATGTCCTATAAATCAAACCCAGGTCCTTGGAACTGTGAGGCATTTGCCATGGTCTTGATGTCTTTCAAAGGCAGACAGGGAGACGATGTCAGGAACGAGGTCTTTGGCTCATGCTTCTGTGCTGAATATGATGTCCAAATCAGCCTAAAACCCTGCTACTTGCACCTGATTGATGCCCCTCCATATCCACGTCTGACAACAGGTCACCTGTCTACAGGTCTCTTAAACACTCTTATTATGTCCACTTCCACCAGTACTTCTGGCATCCTGTTCCAGGCAGTTGGTGTAAAATATCTGTCCCGCACATCTCCCTCAAGCCTCCTTCACGGCATCTTCAACAGATGTTTCCTGGTGCGTGACATGTTTACCCCCAGGAAAAGATCGTGACCGACCAGCCTATCAATACGTCTAATGATTTTTATTAACCTCGACCAAGTCTCCCTTCAATCTTGTGCCCACAGAGAAAACACCCCAGCTTTATTCAACCTTTCACCATCACTTGTAACTTCTATAATCAGGCAACATCCCGGTAAACCTCTTCTGTACCCTTTCCAAAGCTTCCACATCCGTCCTGTAATGGGGTGATCTGAACTGCACACAATGCATCCTAGCCTAACCAAAGTTTTATATTACTGCACCATGACTTTTAATCTGTTACGATCCCAGAGGACCCCAATCCCAGTAGCAATAGATATTCACCAAGACAAATGGTTACTTAAACAAAAGTTGCTTTGAATTATCTTCAAACATGAAAACAGAATCACACTTTAACTTAACTAACCTAACTTAACCCCCTTCTAATTCTAAGCGCACATTTGTGTCATGTGCGTGTGTAAGTTCAGAAATGTTCTTTGGTTCACAGTCCAATCTCATTTCTCATTCCTCCAAGTTCACTGGTTGCAGGCCATTCTTCTACTGTGCACAGAATTTAACATTTATAAAGTTCACCAGGCTTTGGTGCTTGAAAAGTAAATGGTTACCGCTCAGGAAGGTTCTTGTCGGTTTTCAGAAAGAGATTTGTTGTTCCAGGACATCCACAACTGATTCCTTTTTAATCAGTGCTCTTGCTGATTAAACTTGCCCCCTCAGGGCTCTCCATATGATAACCTCTTCCTTTCAGGTCACCACAGATTTCCTTTTTGTTTCCCTTATTCCAAGTGAAACATTAAACATTAGTCCTCTCCTCTTACATGAACCACAAGGGCTTTGACCAGGCTGAAATAAGAACCCATCTTCCAAATGGGGTTTTCCACAAGCTTGCCAGCTTGTCCTGTTCCAGTCCCAGCTCCTGTAGAATTGATACGTGTGTGTCTCTCTCTCTCTCTCTCACACACGCGCCGAGAAAGCCTGTTTTTCTCTCTGCTTGCAAAATCACATGACCCTCTTAGAACAGCAAGTACCCTTCCAGACAGAAGGCGGCTCTGACAAGCTCTTTCATCTGTTGCCTTTTGCAAACAATAATCCGTTAGTGAAGTCTCTTGGGCACTCTCTAAAGCTCTTGCAAAAGCTGTGGAGCCGATATTTCTAGCATTAGCAGAGCTCCAGTATTTCAAATAAGATGTTTTAAAGTGTTTGTAATGTGACCTACTCTAACAAACGTTTCCCATTTTATCTCTCAAAAACTTATCTATATACTCTGTCACAATACTCAATGCCCTGCCTCATGTAGCCAAGCACACCACAGTCCTTCTTTTCCACCTTTGCTGTTTTCAGTGAGTGATGAACCTGGATCTACAGATTCCTCTGCATATCAATACTTTTCAACAGCTCTGACATAAAATACATACAATCCCCCAACATTTGACATCCCAAAGTGCACAACCTCACACTTGTCCAGACACCTTACACTTGTCTAAACTTGTACCGTTTATATTTCTCTGTTCCTACCTCATTAATAAATAGGGGTACCAACACTGATCCCTGCAGAACATCACTGGTCACAGGCCTCCACCACTACCCTCCATGATCCAGCCAATTCAGTATTCAAACTATCAACTCACCATGGATTCCATGCATCTGCATCAGCCAACCAGGAGGGACCTGCTTAACATCTTACTAAAATCCACATGGACAACATCCACTGCCCAATCCTCAAGAGAACAAGAGATAAACAGATAGGAGAGGGAGACGCGAGAAGAAGACTCAGGAGAGGCAAGATTCAATTTATTGTCATGTAATAAAACAGCGACATATTACACAAAATTGTTTTTGCCTGCCGTAAGGCAGACAGATTCACCATCGGCAGAAATTGCCTGAAGTGCCTCGAACAGTTAGAGAAAGAGAATCAAAAGAGAGCCCCCCTCCCAGAATCACCAAGTGTCTATGGATTTGCCTCCACTTCTCCCATGGCATCCACAGCCACAGAGTCCAGTCCAAACCATCAGCAGCTCGACTTCCAGATCTGAACCCCCAACATGATCTGGAACCCTCGGCAGCCTCTGCATCCTGGCTCTGGTACCCCTTCAGCCAGTTTCAAGCCAGTCTCCAGCAGTCCGCAGCCTGGTGTGAGTCCCTAGACTGCAGTCTCCAGCAGCCCACAATCTCCATGGGTTCCTCACCTAGTGGCCAACGGCCTTGCTTCATGTGTGGGTCTTTCAACCTCAAACCCCCTCACTGGTCCACCGCTGTGTTCCCTGTCCCATGGGTCATCTCCTCTGTTTTCCTTCTCAAGGTGGGGGGGAGATGGTCTCCCTGTTTTCTGATGCCCTGCACCAGTCTTCATCTTCCCTGGAGTCTGTAATCCCTCATGGCTGTTGCTGATCATAGGTGCCGCCATCTTGGGTCCAGACCCTGTACGCATGGGATATTAAGTAAAGCCACCATCAGCTCCTTTAACGGACTGTTGAAAGCCTGTATGGAGTTGGCGGCAGTTGGACTGGGGAGTTGGACCCCACAGGAACACTCTATCTCCACTCCCCACTCTCCCCAGGTCTGTACCAGTGGCAGCAGTGCCATCTTCAGAGTTCCTTCTGATTGGGTAACTGGAGATTACATTAAAACCATGAACCCATCTCCAAACCTGGTAATACTTAGGGCAAAGTGGACAAGATGAACACACAAAAATGGTGCTCTGGTCCTCAAAGCAACATGATCTGAGAACCATAGAATGCTACAACATAGAAACAGGCCTCTTCAACCCTTCTAGTCTGTGCCAAACCATTTTTTTTACCTAGTCCCATTGATCTGCACCCAGTCCATAGCCCTCCATACTGCTCCCATCCATGTACCTGTCCAAATTGTTTTATTATATACCACAAATTGAGCCTGCATTCACCACCTCAGCTGGCAGCTCATTCCAAACTCCCACCACTCTAAGTGTGAAGAAATTTCCCATCATGTACCCCCTAAACTTTCCCCTTTCACCCTTAATCCATGTCTTCTGGTTTGTATCTCACCGACGCTCAGTGGAAAAAAACCTATCCACATTTACTCTGTCTATCCCCCCCCCTTATAATTTTAAATACTGTACCTCTATCAAATCTCCCCTCATTCTTCAACGCTCCAGGGAATAAAGTTCTAGCCTGTTTATCCTTTCCCTGTAACTCAGTCTGGGCAACATCCTAGTAAATCTTCTCTGCACTCTTTCCCTTTTCTTTTTAATATATTTTTCTTGTTTTGCAAGAGAGAAATATTACATGCCAGAAATTGAACAATAATCATAAATCTTAAAACAATAAAATGCAGAACATGAATCATAAACAAATTATAACATTATATTATATCCAATAATCATATAACAGCAGAAACTCATTTGGTTCATATTCTATTTTAGAATTCCAGGTAAGCTAACTAAATAATCTAAAAAAAAAGGAAAGAACAAGAAAAAAAACACACAAAAATCAAAGAAAGATGATACAGAAAGAAAAAAGAACCCCCCCCCCCCCCACGCTAATCCCACCCCTCCTACTAAACACGGTCATCGGCAAAAAGTAAACAAAGAGTTAAGTTTCGTCCCCCGCACAATGAGCAGGTCACCACCCACCCCCCCCCCCCCCCGAGCAAGAATGGGCCCATATTTTGTCAAATTCAATCGGGGTTTCTTGAATATTATATCTAATTTTCTCTAAACTCAAGCAAGACATAATATCCTGTATCCAACGTATATGACTAGATGGTAAACTATCCTTCCACTTCATCAAAATTGCTCATCTGGCTATCAATTACTTTTTTTTTATTTGATTCAAGGAAATATTTCTTCTGCACTCTTTCCATCTTATTGAGGTGACCAAACCTGCACACAATACTCCAAATTTGGTCTCACCAATGTTTTATATTACTTTACCGTAACATCCCAACTCCTGTACTCAATACTTGACTTGTGAAGGCCAATATGCCAAAATCTCTCTTTATAACCCTGTCTACCTGTGACGCCACTTTCAGGGAATTATGCACCTGTGTTCCCAGGTCTCTCTGTTCTACCTCACTTCTTGGTTCCCTACTATTTACCATGTATGTCCTTTCTTCATTTGTCCTTCCAAAATGCCACACCTCACACTTGTCTGCATTACATTTCATCTGCCATTTTTCAGCCCATTTTTCCAGCTGGTCCAGATCCCTCTGCAAGGTCTGAAAACCTTCCTTGCCATCCACAACACCTCCAATCTTAGTGTAATTTGCAAACTTGCTGCTCCAATTTACCACATTAACATCTAGATTATTGATATAGATGACAAACAACAATGTCCCAGCACCGATCACAGGCCACAGGTCTCAGAAGAATCATCCACCACCACTCTCTGGCTTCTCCCATCCAGCCATTGTCAAATCCAGTTCACTACTTCACTATGAATACTGAGAGCCTGAACCTTCCTAAGACCTTGTCAAAGACCTTTCTAAAGTCCATGTAGACAACATCCACAGCCTCTCCTTCATCAACTTTCCTGGTAACCTCCTCAAAAAAACTCTATAAGATTGGTTAAACATGACTGATCACACACAAAGCCATGTTGACTATCCCGAATCAGTCTATGGCTATCCAATTAAGTGCATATCTTATCTCTTGGACAACCTTCCAATAATTTGCCTACTACTGACATCAGGCTCTCCGGCCAACAATTTCCAAGGTTACTTTTGGATAATTTTTCTAAACAACAGAACAACGCGAGTTACCCTCTAATCCTCTGGCACCACACCCGTGGCTAAGAACATTTTAAATATTTCTGCAAGAGCCCCTGCAATTTCTACACTAGACTCCCTCAAGGTTCAAGGGAATATCTTGACATGCCCTGGGGATGTATCCACCCTTACTTGCATTAAGACAGCAAGCACTTCCTCTTTAATCTGTGTAGGTTCCAAGACCTCACTGGTTGTCTTACTTCCCACAATTCAGTGTTCTTTTCCTGAGTGAATACTGAGGAACAAAAGTTTGCCCATTACTATCATTTTGCTCTCAATATACCTGAAGAAACCCTGAGGATTATCTTTCATATTGTCTGCCAAAGCAACCTCTTATCTTCTTTTAGCCTTCCTGACTTCTTTCGAGGTTTTTCTTGCATTTTTTATACTCCCGAAGTACCTCATTTCCTCCACATTGCCTATACTTGTTGTACACCTCTCTTTTTCCAAACCAGATCCCCAACAATATCCCTCAAAAGTCAAGCTTCCCTATGACTTCTAACCTTGCTTTTGATCCTAACAGAAACATACAAACTTTGAGGGTCCTCCACTTACTTCGCACATCCTTGCCTGAAAACACCTAACAAAATCTACGCTTTCTAGATACTTTCTAATTTCCTCAAAATTATCCTTTATCCAATTTAGAATCTCAAACTGAGACCCAGACCTATCCTTCTCCACAATTAACAAAACAAATGGCATTATGATCACTGGATCCAAAATGTCCCCCTACACACACTTCTGTCACCTGTCCTGTCTGGTTCCCTAAAAGGAGATTCAGTGTTGCACTCTCTCTATGGTACCTCTATATATTGATTTATACAAGTTTCCTGAACACATTTGACAAACTTCAAGCCTCTCAGCAATTTTGCAGGATGGAAGTCCTATTCAATGTGAAAAGATAAAATCTACTATCATGGATGTAAGGATTTAAGATGCTTCGTTCATAAGAGCTGTTAAATTTACTGACCCAGACGAACTGATACACCTGCCTGCTACCTGACTGTGCCCTCCACATACACACTGATACACCTGCCTGCTACACGACTGTGCCCCACACACAAATACCTCCAAGAAAACCGATCATGACACACACATATGCACCTGCCTACTACCCGACTGTGCCCCACACACACTAATAGGCCTGCCTGCTTCCCGACTGTGCCCCAGACACACACTGATACACCTGCCTGCCACCTGAATGAGTCCCACACACTGATATAGGTGCCTCCAACCTGACTGTGACCACACAATGATACACACACCTACTACCAAACTGTGACCCAGAAACTGATACATCTGCCTGCAAAGTGACTGTGACCCAGCTATACCTGCATACCACCTGACTGTGAATAACATGTACTACTACACATGCATGCTGCACATGTGACCCACAACATGTGATGTGCCTGCCTGCTGACCCACTGTGCCCTACACATACTGATACACTTGCCTGCTCCCCAACTGTGACCCACACACACTGATACAGCTGCCTGCATGACTGTGGACAACACATAGCAAGATCTGACTGCTGCCCAACTGACCCACACAAATACTGATACACCGGATTATGCCCAAATGTGTCCCACACACAATGATGCA
Organism: Narcine bancroftii; assembly: GCF_036971445.1. Classification (NCBI taxonomy): domain Eukaryota; kingdom Metazoa; phylum Chordata; class Chondrichthyes; order Torpediniformes; family Narcinidae; genus Narcine; species Narcine bancroftii. The sequence continues at coordinate 38,264,057 of NC_091481.1, forward strand.
CATGCCTACTACCAAACTTTAACCCAGAAACAGATATATCTGCCTGCAAAGCCACTATGACCCAAACCCAGCTATCCCTGCATACAATCTGACTGTGAAGAACACACACTAATACACCTGCATGCTGCACAAATGTGACCCACAGTCTGATGTAACTGCCTGCTGTCCCACTGTGCCCTAAACATACTGATATGCCTGCCTGCTCCCTGACTGTGACACGCACACACACACAGATATATCTGATATACTGCCTGCTACCCGGCTGCCTCACACACTGATAAAGCTGTGCACAGCCCAACTGTGACCCACACACACTGATATACCTGCTTGCTACCCGATTGACTCACACATCGATACAACTGCCTGCAGCCCAACTGTGACCCACACACTGATACACCCTGTCTGCTACCTGACTGTGACCCACACACACTAATACACCTATCTGTAGTCCAACTGTGACCCACACACTTAAACAGCTGCCTGCTACTCAACTGAGCCTCTACAATGATACAGCTGCCTGCTACCTGACTGTACCCCACACACATTAATATACCTGCCTGCTACCTGACTGTACCCCAAACACATTGATATACCTGCCTGCTACCTGACTATACCCCACACACACTGATATACCTGCCTGCTACCTGACTATACCCCACACACATTGATATACCTGCCTGCTACCTGACTATACCCCACACACATTAATATACCTGCCTGCTACCTGACTATATACCACACACACTGATATACCTGCCTGCTACCTGACTATACCCCACACACATTGATATACCTGCCTGCTACCTGACTATACCCCACACACATTGATATACCTGCCTGCTATCTGACTGTACCCCAAACACATTGATATACCTGCCTGCTACCTGACTGTACCCCAAACACATTGATATACCTGCCTGCTACCTGACTGTACCCCAAACACATTGATATACCTGCCTGCTACCTGACTATACCGCACACACATTGATATACCTGCTTGCTACCTGACTGTACCCCAAACACATTGATATACCTGCCTGCTACCTGACTATATACCACACACACTGATATACCTGCCTGCTACCTGACTATATCCCACACACATTGATATACCTGCCTGCTACCTGACTATACCCCACACACACTGATAAACCTGCCTGCTACCTGACTATATCCCACACACACTGATATACCTGCCTGCTACCTGACTATACCCCACACATTGATATACCTGCCTGCTACCTGACTATACCCCACACACATTGATATACCTGCCTGCTACCTGACTATACCCCACACACACTGATATACCTGCCTGCTACCTGACTATATCCCACACACACTGATATACCTGCCTGCTACCTGACTATACCCCACACACATTGATATACCTGCCTGCTACCTGACTATACTCCACACACATTGATATACCTGCCTGCTACCTGACTGTACCCCACACACGTTGATATACCTGCCTGCTACCTGACTGTACCCCACACACATTGATATACCTGCCTGCTATCTGACTGTACCCCACACACATTGATATACCTGCCTGCTATCTGACTGTACCCCACACACACTGATATACCTGCCTGCTACCTGACTGTACCCCACACACGTTGATATACCTGCCTGCTATCCGACTATACCCCACACACATTGATATACCTGCTGCTGCTCCCTGACTATACCCCACACACACTGATATACCTGCCTGCTACCTGATTGTACCCCACACACGTTGATATACCTGCCTGCTATCCGACTATACCCCACACACATTGATATACCTGCTGCTGCTCCCTGACTATACCCACACACATTGATATACCTGCCTGCTACCTGACTATACCCCACACACACTGATATACCTGCCTGCTACCTGACTATACCCCACACACACTGATATACCTGCCTGCTACCTGACTATACCCCACACACACTGATATAAAGCTGCCTGCTACCCGACTATATGCAACACACATTGATATTCCTGCCTGCTACCCGACTATATGCAACACACATTGATATTCCTGCTTGCTACTCAACTGACCCACACACACACTGATGCACCTGCCTGCTATGCAACTATGCCCTACATAAAATGATACACCTGTCTGCTACTGACTGTGATGCACATACTCTGATACACCTGCCTGAAGCCCGACTGTGACCCACACACACTGATACACCTGCCTGCTATGCGTTTGTGATGCACACACACTGATATACCTGTCTGTTGTCCGACTGCGATGTACACACTGATACTCATGCCTACTACAAAACTGTCACCCAGAAACAGATATATCTGCTTGCAAAGCCACTGTAATCCTCACCCAGATATACCTGCATACTACCTGACTGTGAACAACGCACACTAATACACCTGCAAGCTACACAAATGTGACCCACAGTCTGATGTATCTGCTTGCTGTCCCACTGTGCCCTACACATACTGATATGTCTGCCTGCTCCCCAAATGTGACACAGACAAGCACACAGATTTGTGTGCCTGATATACTGCCTGCTACCTGACTGACCCACACACACTGATAAATCTGTGCTCAACCTGGCTGTGACCCACACACTGACACACCTGCTTGCAGCCCGACTATTGCCCACACTCATTGATACAGCTGCCTGCAGCCCAACTGTGACCCACACACGCTGATACTCCTGCCTGTTACCCGACTGACCCACTCACACTGATAAACCTACCTGCAAACCAACCGTGACCCACACACACTGATACACCTGCCTGCAGCCCGACTGTGACTCACACACGCTAATACATTTGCCTGCTGCCTAACTCTGATCCACACTCAGATACACCTGTCTGCTACCCGACAGTGACCTACACAAATTGATACACCTGGCTGCTACCGAACTGTGATGAACATACACTGACAGACCTGCCTGCAGCCCGACCTGACCTACACACTGATACACCTGCCTACTACCCGCCTGTGATCTACACACAGACACGCCTGCCTGCAGCCCAACTTGATCCACACACACTGATACACCTGCCTGCAGCCTGACTGTGACCCACACACACTGATACACCTGCCTGCAGCCCGACTGTGACCCACACACACTGATACACCTGCCTGCAGTCCCACTGTGACCCACACACACACTGATACACCTACAATGTCTGCCTTTTGATTTGTTTTACTGAAGTGCATGAGCTCTCACTTTCCTCCATTCCTGCCCATGGCAGCCAACCTTTATCTCATCATAGAATCCAATGGAAATGGCCTTTCCACCTACTTTCAATCCTGTCATCCTTACTCCTGGCCCACTTCTAGGTTAGTTGAAGATTCTTGGCAAACTCCACCAGTGACATTTTTATAAAATGTAAAGAACCCCTTTATTCCAAATCTCTATCTCCTGTTGTGACAACCAATACACAATGTATGTCAACACTCTTCCAACATTGAATTTTTTATGGGGCACCTTGTCAAATGTCTTCTGGAAATCTAAATAAATTACATCTACAGATTGCTCTCCATCTATTCTGCAGGTGACATCCTAAAAAAAAGTTCATGCACATTTGTTCAACCATGTTGATTTGGTTTGATTATATGTAGCCATTTCTTCCTCAGCTAACAGTTTTATTATTGCCTGGTTTTTGTTTCCCTCCCTTTTTGAACAAGGCAGACACTTCTGCAATGTTCCAATGTGTTGCTCTCTTGGCAGGACTCAGATGACAAAGTTTTGCCATCTCTTTCTTACCCATCACAACCCTTGGGTGCAGGCCATTTGATCCTGGTGACTTGTCTGTCTTTGGTCCCTCACACAAAGAGTTTCTCTTTGTAAGTTCCTCAGCCCATCTGTTCTCAGCCCCAGATTGATGTTGACACTGGTAATACCAGATCCTCCCCAAACCAGAGGCCTCATCTGTCCCTCCCCTTCCCCCACCACCTCACCTAGGATTCTGAATCCAGGACCCTCATGCCATTCCATAACTGGAGCATACAAGATATTCTCCTTTCCTTTCCTGGGATACGTGGTCCCTAATGTGGGAATACTAAGGCCTGCAATATCAGATAGGCATGTGGGTCCTCAAACTCCTTAGTGAGTCCAAAAGCTGTTTTTTTTAAAACATGGAGAGTGATTGAATAGGCCTGTGGTCTACCACCAAGACCTGATGAGGAGAGGATGATACTTTCCTGGGATAGTTGCAGGAATGAGGGGCTTCAGGCTGATGATCAGACTGATTGGTGCAAGGAAGTTCAGGAAGAGGCTTGACAGAGGAAGACAGGTCACAATATGTTTACACAGAGTCAGGATAGGGAAATACCCCTGAGTGGTGGAGTCAGGCATGGGGGAACAGGTTTAGAAGATAGCAGTGAATGTGAGCCCACCCCCACCCATCTAGACAGTTCACCAACCTCTCCCACTGACTGGCTTCAACATGTACAGGGACAATGCTGTAACACTTCTCAATGACAGAACATAGACCAGCACAGGACCTCCCATAAGAGGCAGTTAGAAACAGACAAACCAAACACTGCATGATGTCTCATGCAACCTGACAGCTGAGGCACACTGTGAAAAGCCACCGATAATGAGTTTACCTGTTCTTCTGCTGACTGGATCTCCGTGAATAGGGCTTGCAAATTCACAGCTTCAGTTTTGATGGAAATACGTTGAGATCTTTTATACAATTTGGTCACAACAATTTCTCATTACAGAGGTAATAATTAACCACAACCAGGTTTTGATTGTGATTAGCTTTGGGTCTTCAAGGTCTGAAGAGGCAGGAAGCTTGTCTTGCCTTTATTGAACAATCTTTCTGGCCATTTTTTTATGACAAGAGGAAAGAGAATGAGATGAAGTAAACAGAAAAGACGTGATCATTTTGATTGCAGGATAGTGATGGAAGGAAAGATAAACAAGATAGTGACTGAGGGGTGGGTGAATCAGCAACTCTTATCAGCAGTATTTGGAAATTTAGGACCTTGCTGATAAGGTGAAGAATTAACCTAGCATTGTTATTTTTAGTTTTGAAGATTGCCCATTGTTTCAGTAAATAATCTAACACAGAATTATCCATATGTGAAGCAGAAAAAATGTGCTTAATCAATGGCTAACCTTTCATTGGCTTTCAGTAATCAACGCACTGCACTTGAACCCAAAATAATTCCTACTTACCATACTCATGGTGCAAAGTCAAACATGCAAAATTCAACTTTTCTCCAACATGACTTTATGAATTGTTGACAATGTTAAAAAGAACTGCTGAGCCATGTTGGGATTTTAGACAGAAAAGTTTCAGATCTTGGAGAAATGTAGATTGGAAATGCCGGAATCTTGAGTATAGAACTCGGCATATCAAACAACATCCATAGAAAGCAATTGGTGGTTGACATTTCAGGCCTGAGCCCTTTGTCAGGGATGATGTCGATCAGGCAAACAGTTTTGGGGGTGGGGGGGTGTAAAGGAAGGGACTGGTAGGTGATGGATATATATAGATGGGATAATAGTAATCAATGCTCTTGAAAAATACTCAGGAGTTCACCCATTTCTGTAGCTTGCTTTAATACCTCCAGAAATACTGGCAATAATAAATCATAAAATTCTTTATAAAACTCTAAAGTAAACCCATCCTCTCCTGGAGATTTCCCACCCAGCATAGATTTCCCACCCTAAAACTTCCTTAACCTTCAAATCAGTTAAAAAAATCTAACTCCTGTATTTCTTTTTCCTTTTAAAATTTTAAATCTAGGTTATTCAGAAAAGACTCAACCTGATTATCATCTCGAACCCCTCCAGAAATATATCATTCTTGATAGAAAATATGAAACTCTTCATTGATTTCTTGAAGCCTATATGTAACTACTGACTTTTTCCTTATTGCATTTATTGTCCTATATGCTTGCTCTGTCTTCAATTGCCAAGCTAATACCTTATGTGCGCATTTCCCCAATTCATAATAATGTTCTTTTGACCTCTGTATTAACTTCCCATACTTATATGTTTGTAAAGTATTATATTGCAATTTCAATTTCATTAATTGAGCTTTTTTTTATCTTCAGTCTTTTTGCTGTAACTCCTTTTCCAAATTAACAGTTCCTGTAATATATTGTCTTTTAATTTTCATAGAATAACTAATAATCTGCCATCTTAAATAAATCTTTGAATTATCCCACAAAGTAAATTTACTTTGTACTGATTTTTCATTTATTTTCAAAAATATCTTTATATGTTCCCTAATATATTTAATAAACTCCAATTGTTTTAATAACATTGCGTTAAATCTCCAAGGTAAGCTGTATGAACCATTGTCAGACAAATCCTACTTTAATAATCAGCCTGAGTAATCCTACTCAATTGTCCCGATATTAAAAATAAATTAATTCTAGAATAAGAACATGTCTTGGTGAATAAAATGAAAAGTCTTTTTCAGTCGGATTTAATCTTTTCCAAATCTCAACTAAATTTAAATCCTTCATCATTTCTGACAAATGTTTTGCCATTTTAGTTTTCTTCAGAGTTTTTGAAGATTTATCCAACAAAGGGTCTAGATAACAATTAAAATCTCCCCCTACTAAAATATTTTCATGTGCTTGATTCAGTCCCAAAAAATATTTACAAGTTACAAATTCTTCATCATCCACATTAGGTGCATAAACATTCATCAAAGTCCAAAATTCAGAAAAAAATTGACAATTGGCAATCAATACTCTATCACCATTATCGTAAAATGATTCTAAAGTAAAAGGCAATTTTTTGTGCATTAAAATAGCCACACCTCTCACCTTAGAATTAAATGAAGATGAAATTACATGCCCATCCCAGTTCCTTTTCCATTTCAAATGTTCTTTCTCCGTCAAATGAGTTTCCTGTAAAAAAAGTAATCTCAAACTTCATCTTCTTAATATACGCTAAAACTCTTTTCTGTTTAACCAGGTTATTAAGCCCTTTAACATTAAAAGTAGCAAAATTTAAACTAGTCATATCATATATTTTGAAAAATAACTCATACAGCAGTTCCAATCAAAAAAAGGCTCCTTTCTTATTTTTAAAAGAAAACATTAAAAGTAAAAAAAAACTTTTATATATATATATATATCTCCATCTATTTATTTATTTATTTATTTATCTATCCATCTTGTTTATTTATTTATATATTTTATTTATATAAACCAATTAATCTAGTTTTAAAAATATAACCAAAAAAAACAGAAATCAACTCAACAAAAAGAACCCCCCCAAAAAAACTACGTGTAGTATTCCCCTCAATTAACCAGGTGCGGCTTACCATGAGTGGCAGATGACTTAAGAAGCAGCATAATCATCCACCTCCCCTCAACCAAACCTTTTCAATCATACAGATAAAAACTTCATATTTAACCCACAGCTTCCGATCTATGATCATCATTTTCTATTTCAACAAACTGAAGTTCCAGCATCCCCATTCTTCTTCCCAGACAACTTCACCGGTGGTTTCAACAACTCTCGACTTACTTTATTATCTGGCAAAGAATTAGCAAAAGTTAATGCCTCAAAATCACTCTCAAAAAAGTAAGTCTGATTACCATAAAACACTTTCAGTACCGCAGGATACCAAAAGACAAACTTGTATCCCTTTCTCCATAATACAGTCTTAGCTGAAGTAAATTCTTTATACCTTCTAATAATGTCTTGACTCAAATCAGCATTAAAAAAACCCTATTTTCCATGAACCATCAAAGAGCCCTGATTTTGTCTTGCTTTTTGAACTGCTAAACATAAACTCATCTCATGATCTTGATATCACAAACATCAGATCAGAACTGCCCTTGGAGGTTGACCAGGAAAAGGTTTCCTCCTTAATGCTCAGTGTGCTCGATCTAATTTTAATTCATCCAGAAAAGCTTCTACCCCCAATGTCTCAGGAATCCATTGCCAAAAAAAATTTATGGGCTCCATCCCTTCCACATCTTCAGGAAGACCCATTATCTTAATATTATTACATGGACCCTGATTTTCCAGTGAGTCAATTTTTTCTGAATATCCCAACCCATAAACTAATCTTCAATATGATCCATCCTTTCCTTGTATTGGTCCACTTGACTTTTACAATCAACAAAAACCTCTTCAATTTTCTTAAATTTATCTTGAACAGTGTCCACTGCTTGCAAACATTTATTGACATCCATTTTTACTATGGCAGCATCTTCACAAATACCACTCATTTTCTCTTTCATAGCATCAAATTGATCATAAATTTGGACAAAACCAGCATTCATTTGAAGTCATATTCTCCATCTGTTTTGCAATATCTTCCAATATAGGATGTACAACTTCAATCCCACTACTGTCTTCTGTTCAACTGTAGAAGAAATAGATTTTACACTCTGAGAAGCTTGAGTTGCTTGGGGCCTACCTTCCACAATATGGGTTGCAGCCATTAGTATTGCTTGTTCTTCATCTTCCAAAAAAGCAGGACTTTCTTTTTCTTCCTCTTAACCTGCAACTTCTCCCGACAGGGCCACCTGGCTATGGGTCTGGACTTCTGTCCATGTCAAGCCAACTTCATCAGTGCAACGTGGGCCAAGCCCCACCAATGCCCAGAGTAGGTCGAGTTTGTTAGAAATAGAAGTACCTTCACAGAATTTGCTCGAGACAAAAGTTGAGAACAAAGAACATTTATTATAACAACAATGCAAAGTTGAGTGCTTCCCCTTACCCTGGGAATAAACACCCATACTGGGGCTCACCCAACTTTTAGTTCATTTCAGTGTAGAGGTACCCATCCCCCTCCCCCCTACCATTCTTCTGCCTCCTGGATAAGTTTGGCATTAGGCAATCCTGTCTGCCTACGTTGTTTCTGTGAACTTGGAGGACCAGGGAGTATCCTGTCTGTGTCCCATCATGTCATTGTCCTTATTCACACCTTCCCAACCCTCAGGGCTTACTAACTCTTATATGCAGAACTTGCTAATTCTGTCTACGGCATACTTAATTACATATGCGGAACTCGCTGACTCTGTCTAAGGCTAGAAGACCCTTATCTTATTCAGACTAACTTTACTTCCTACATTCTATTATCTACCCTTATCCTATTCATACTGGCTTTATTCATTACACATATATCCATACTAGCTTTCTTCATCTCTCATATTTTCATATTAGTTTTTCTCATCTCTCACAATCCTCACTTTTCTTTTAGCTACGCTTCGTGAATTCTCAACTGGAATGTATTACTTGTAAACTTGGTCTTTTTCCCAGCGAGTCAGTAAACGAACTGCAGTTTCAGCATCATCAGACAGAATTTGGGAAACATACATCCTTTGGGTTATAGTGATCTGACGAGGGGTCCGTTGAATTAAATACTGCACACAAGTCTTTAGGCAGGGGAGCACCATAATGGCCAGAATAGCGAGTCCAGCTGCTATAAGGGCTTTGGGTATCAAACTCCAGTTACCAATAAAAAGTCTAGTCCATCCCACACCGGACCAAGGTTGCCAAGTCTGAACCTGGGTATGGGAAGATTTTTGAACTCCTGAAGAAGTGTCTTTAACCGCCTGACCGTTGTGAGCATTGTCATTAACCAGTCTTTCACAAACGCTGCCTTCAGCAGCCAACGAGTAATCGAGAGCCAGGCGGTTTTGTTGAACTGTGGCTCATATCTGTCGTCTTTCTTCAGCCCATAAATTCAGGGCCATCGCTGTCTGTTCGGTGATGATCTCCAAGGCTGCCTGGAGTCTGATTAAATGATTTAAATGCCAAGCAGCTGTGGTGTTCTGGAGCAGCTTACGTCATTTACAACTGGAACTCCCCTTACATTGGTGGTTCTTAACATTCTGAATGTCTGTGTGACCCAAAGGATGATTTACAGGAGACCAAGTTGGGGAGGGGTGTTTCTTGTCACTTAACCTGTGAGTTGCAGTTTGTCTGCGAACATTAGCATAAGTATCACTGAACCTGTGAGTTGCAGCCTGTCTGTGACATTAGCATAAGTATTCACTCTATTTCTGCTACATGTACAATCCTGACTAACATTCTGTCTGTCTTTGTCCCACCATCTTCTTTGTGCTAACTCTTTAAAACTCCTCTTTTTAATACCTGTAGAGGCCGAAATACAAATCAAATCTACTCCCCGAGGGCCATTCTGTTCCCCTGATCCATGGTGGGATCCTATATTAACCCATACCCCACTATGACTATACTCTATACCTGCACCCTGTCTGCATTCTAAAGGTAAATAATTGTCACCTCTGCTGCCCCTATTCCAGGAGGACTTAATACATTGTGAGCAATTTGGCGATTTCCCAAATATTGGGAACCAACAAGTAAACAAAACAGCAAATGGTAAAAACAACATTACAGCACTTTTTCCCGGTGTAGTGTAACTTTCAGATCAGAAGGATGAAGGACTGCATGCCAGGTGGAGGGTAGATTATCAATGTCTTTAGTCCGTGGATCAGCAGCTTGTTTAATTCGTTCTATGTGAGTCCACCCCTTTTCTTTCGTTCGCACTGCAGTGTCTGTAATCAAAAGTACACAATAGGGGCTGTCCCAGACAGGTTTTAGTTGGTGATCTTGCCATGCTTTTACCCAATCACCAGATTTAATAAAATGCTCCAGGGGTGGGTTTTGAGCTAATAAACCCTTCCGTTTTAATTCGTATAGAGAGGCAGAAAGTCCCTTTAAATATTTGGATATGTACTGATCGTTAGCCTCAGGGATAGGGGTATTAAAAGGTGACAATCAAGGTTCAAGTATACCATCTTTCACCAACTGGTCAATTACTGGCTGCAGCCCCTTTCGGCCAGCCATCAGAATTGGATACTGCTTTCGTCTAATTATTTGCTCAGGATCTTTTAAAGTAACTTGCAGGGGAGGAATATCTAACACTCCTCTATTGCCTCTTTTTGCCCATACTCCAGGATTTATTAGTTCCCGATCCTCCTCGGTTAATATATACAATTGAATCCCAATACCAGATTCCTGTGGTCTGGTGCCGATAGCCAATTGGTCCTGTAAATCTTGTCCTAACAAACAAACTCCAGCTTGGGGAACTAGTAGAATGTCCTCCATTACTATCTTCTCTCCCATTTGTATTCTTACATCCCTTAATACAGGGACTGTAAAATCTCTTCCTCCTACTCCCGAAACCATCACTGTCCCCTCCATCTGGTTGTAAAATACTAGACCGGGCTGCCCCAGAATCTACTAAAAAGTTCATCTGTCGCTGTGGGGTCCTATGCTTAAATTTACCAATGGTTCTCCGTGCAGCCCCACGGTGTGTATTGACTGAGAACTGTGACCCCCCCTATTCATAATCTGCTTCCATCAGTGCGTAAGATCATGTCTCCCTGGCTCGCATTATTAAAATGTCCCTCCTTTTTACAATGGTAGCAAACTAATGCTCCTGTTTCCCAATTCCTACCGGATTACCACGAGGTCCTGGGAACGGTCGTCATCCCCAGAATTCCCCTCTACCCTTGCCCCTGCTCTGGTCTCTACTCTCCCACTCCAGGCGCTCCTCCCAATGTCCAGGAGCTGGCACACAGCCCCTACCCTTTCCTTGCTGTCCCTCCACGACTTCCTTGACTGCCTGCATCAAAATCTTAGCCTTTCCTTTCTGTTTATCCTCAGACCTCTGGACGTATGCCCTTTGTGCGATCTGTAAAAGCTGTGTTATTCCCTGTTCATGCCAATTCTCAGTCTTCTGCAATTTCCTTCTAATGTCTGGTGCTGAATTTGTAATGAAGCCCGTTAATACCAATTGTTCACCCGCTGGGGATTCTATATCCAGACCCCCATATTGCTGTATGGCTGTACGCAATCTATTCAGAAATGCAGAGGGGGGTCTCCTCGGGACCTTGGGGAACCTCAAATGCTTTCTTAAAATTCTGTCCCTTTGAAACAGATTCCTTGATTCCTTTTATCAGATTAACCCTATATTCCTCCATTAATGTGCAATCATCATTAGTATTCTTATCCAAATTTGGTTTTGCCAGGGGGAATTTAAGTTCCCCAGATATCGCCTCTGGTCCCCCTTGGTGTTCCCTATCCCAGACTCTAATCCCTGCCTGGCAAATCATTCCACGTTCATCCAAAGTGAACAGAGCCCTAAAGATCGATGTTAACTCATCCCATGTATATATATTAGGTCCCAAAAATTGATCTAATTGTTCGGCACATCCCTGAGGATCTTCTATCAGGGAGGTCATTTCTCTCTTAAAGTTACGCACCTCCATACTAGTCAGGGGCACATTTACGAAACCGAGACCCCCTCCCATGGAAACTTCCCATAAAGGTCTCATCCAGTTAATTTCTGGCTTATCCTCTCCTTTATAATGTCTAGGTTCCTGCTCTCCGGGAAATGAATCAAAGGGTTCTGCCCTTCCCTCCCTGAGGGTCTCACACTGAATCAAAGTCTCCTCCCTCTCTTGTCAATTGAGGTGGTAATCTAGTACGTTGTGAATGAGTCATTATACCACCCCTACTTTCTTCTCCTTTCTTTAGCTGTGGAGGAGGAGGGGAAGGTGAAGAAGGATAGAGCATAGGAGAGAGGGGAAAGATAGGAGCCGACATAGGAGGAGCATAAGGTGGAGGAAGGGAATGTAACACATCCCATCCTTGTGTTTCAGGGACAAAAGGTTCCTCATCCTTCTTGTCCATACATTCCTTTTCATTCAAAACCAGTTGATCAACCGATCCACTGAGCCAGCAGGCTGCATATTCTCTGCTCTCAATATTATCTCTTTGATTTTGATAGAGCCAGATGTTCAATGCCTGACACATCCTATACAGTTCATTTCAGTGTAGAGGTACCCTACCCCTCCTACCATTCTTCTGCCTCCTGGATAAGTTTGGCATTACGTGCTGTTTCTGTGAACTTGGAGGACCAGGGGGTATCCTGTCTGTGTCCCATCATGTCATTGTTCTTATTCACACCTTCCCAACCCTCAGAGCTTACTAACTCTTATATGCAGAACTTCCTAATTCTGTCTAAGGCTTACTAATTACATATGCGGAACTTGCTGACTCTGTCTAAGGCTAGAAGACCCTTATCTTATTCAGACTAATTTTACTTCCTACATTTTATTATCTATCCTTATCCTATTCATACTGGCTTTATTCATTACACATATATCCATACTAGCTTTCTTCATCTCTCATATTTTCATATTAGTTTTACTCATCTCTCACAATAGGGTGTAAATTGGGCAGCACTGACTCATAGGGCCAAATTGGCTGTTGATTCGGGTATTTAGTTCAGGGAGAGGTGTTATTGCACATCTTCTCACTACAGCCTCTTGCCACACCCACCAACATTCAAAATGTTTCAGTGAGATTCTCTCATTCTCCAAAATTCCAACTACCCAGAGCTGTCACAACCCTTGTATGACCTTCATTCCTAGAATCGTCCTTGTGAACCTCCTCTGAACCCTCTCTAATGTCAGCACATGAGGAGCCCAAAACTGTTGATAATCCCCAAGTGAAGTCTCATCATTCATTCAGGTGCCTTGCCATTCGGTATGGGGATCACATTTCTCCATCCATCACAATCTGTAGTTGCTGCCTCCATCTTTGAACTGAGACCATAGTCGATGTTGAGTTCACGATTATACATGGGAAAAGTACTAAAGTGGTTGTCCACTGCCTGACCATTGATCAGCAGATACGTTTGCCTAGCGGTTTTAGTTTCACAACCATAATTTCCAATTTGTAGAAATTGCTTGTAGAAATCATTCACCATCTGTAAATCATGGCCTTACGTGACCCTGTTTGGGAGGCTAAACAGATACCACACCTTGTCTAAGAGTGACTTGTAAGCTATCAGACAGAAGGAGCGCCTTACACCTGTTTTCACTGAGCAATTGCGCAACATCGATATCAAAGTGTAGGTGCTGCCCCAGTTCCTAAAAAAATCTCAACATCCCTTCCCTGAATGTTCAATTTTTTCCCCATTAAAAAGTCTGCCCATTTATTTTCTTCTACCAAAAGGCATGACCGTACACTTTCCAACATTATACTTCATTTTCCACCTCTGCCCATTCTCCTATATGTCCAAGTCCTTGTGCAGCTTCCATGTTTCCTCTACACCAGCTGCTCTTCCACCCACCTTTGTATCTTCTGCAAACTTGGCCACAAAACTATTCATTCCATAAACCAAATTATTAATATACAATGTAAAGAAAAATGGCCCCATCGTCAACCCCTGTGGAACACCTCTAGCAAATGGCAGTCAATCAGAATATGTGTTCCAACTCTCTGCTTCCTTCCAATCAGCCAATGCTAGCATGTTTCCAGTTATACCACAGGCTCTTATCTTGTTAAGTAGCCTCAAGTGCAGCACCTTGTCAAATGCCTTCTGAAAATCCAAATACCCAACATCCACTGAATCTCCTTTAACCAGCAAAATATGAAAGTCTGCAAATGCTATGATTGTAGTCAAAACATAGATAAGCTGGAGTATCTCACCAGGACTCGCAGCATCCATGGGAAGCATGGGTCCTGCTTCAAGTATAAAAGCAGGTGCCTGAATTAAAAGGCAGAGAAGAGTGGGTTTGATGCTCTTCCCCCTGCCCTTTCTTTCCTTCTCCTCAGTCTTTTAATTCAGGCCCCTGTCTGCTCTTTACTCAACATAGAAAAGGGCTCAGGCCTGAAACGTTAGTTACGTACCTTTACTTCCTATATATGCTGGGTCACGTCTCCAGAATGGAGGACCATCGCCTTCCCAAGATCGTATTATATGGCGAGCTCTCCACTGGCCACCGTGACAGAGGTGCACCAAAGAAAAGGTACAAGGACTGCCTAAAGAAATCTCTTGGTGCCTGCCACATTGACCACCGCCAGTGGGCTGATAACGCCTCAAACCGTGCATCTTGGCGCCTCACAGTTTGGCGGGCAGCAGCCTCCTTTGAAGAAGACCGCAGAGCCCACCTCACTGACAAAAGGCAAAGGAGGAAAAACCCAACACCCAACCCCAACCAACCAATTTTCCCTTGCAACCGCTGCAATCGTGTCTGCCTGTCCCGCATCGGACTGGTCAGCCACAAACGAGCCTGCAGCTGACGTGGACTTTTTACCCCCTCCATAAATCTTCGTCCGCGAAGCCAAGCCAAAGAAGAAAAGAATGCTGCGAGACCTGCCGAGTTCCTCCGGCATGTCTGTGTTTCTCCTTTATCAATCCTGCTTGTAGCGGGGTGTAGGTTAATGGGATGTAAATTGGGCAGCACGGACTCATAGGGTCAAATTGGCCTGTTACAATGCTGTTTGCCTAAATTTTAAAAAAGCAATATTTTCATTTCAGGAAACCCTGCTGTCATGTGCCTCCAAATTCTCCATAACCTCATCCTTAACAAATGACTCCAACATTTTCCAACTAGATTCAGGAGGATGATTCTGGGAATAAAGGGGTTATCATATGAGAAGCCTTTGACAACTCTTGGCCTGAACTTGTCAGGCTAACTGGGCTATAACTTCTGATCTGCTGCCTCCCTCCCTTCTTGAATAGTGGGATGACATTTGCTATTTTCCAGTCATGCAGGACCAGGATTTATTGATTCCTGTAAGTTCATAACCAATGCTCCCACAATTTCTACAGCTACTACTTTCAGAGCCCAAAGGTACAATCCGTCTGGTCTGGGAGACTTCTCTCCACTAGATCATTAAGATTTTTGAGCACGTTCCCCCTTGAAATATAATCTGCACTCACTTATCTGATACTCTTGGTTATTTTGAACACTACTAATGTCTTCCAGTAAACTAATGTAAAATACTCATTTAGTTCCTCTGCTGTCTCATTGTTTCCCATTGTGGACTTGTTGCAACAGCGTGGATCTCCCAGTGGCCACCCATCTCAATTCTCCATCCCATTCCCTTGCTGTCATGTATGTTCATGGTCTCATGCACTGCCAGACTGAGACCACCACATCTTAGAGGTACAACACTTCATCTTCCGACTGGGAACCCTCCAACCATTTGGCATTGATATAGACTTCCCTGGCTCCATTAAACCCTGCCCCCTTCTTTCCCAGCTCTGCCTCCCTCTTTCTCTCTTCCCTTGCCCCATCTCCTTTCACAGAGCCAAAATCTTTTCCACCAATTAACAACTTTTTGCAGTTGGTCTGAACTCCTTCCCCTTTCTCTCTCCCATTTTTATGCAGACACCTTCCTGCTTTTTTTGCTTATACCTTGAAAAAGGGCTCAGGTCCATTAAGTCAGTATTATTTGGTTACCTCCTATGGGCGCTGCAAGAGCAGCTGAGTTCCTCCAGCATTTGTTTCTGCAGATTTTTGTGTTTCACTCCCATTATTTCCCCAGCATTGTTTTCTAGTGGCCCTACATCTTCTCTCACCTCTTTTAAACTCAATATACTGAGTTTTCTGTATCCTCTTTGATACATCAGTGTATGTTGTGTATTTGGATTGTCAGAAGGCCTTTGATGAGGTGCCGCACGAGGCTACTACAGAAAACACACTAACGTGGGTAGAGCACTGGGTGATTGGCAGGCATCAGAGTCGGAAGACAGGGATCATATTCTAGTTGGCTGCCAGTTGCTGGTGGTGTTCCACAAAGCATATAGCATGGTAATAGACCATTCAGCCCATGAACCCATGCTACCCAATTGAACCCTTGGTTTGTTTTGAAGGGTGAAACTGAAGCCCCAAGGGGAAACCCACACAGACATGGAGAAAACATACAAATTCCTTACAGACGGCACAGGATTTGAACCACGGTCGCTGGCACTGTAACAGCGTTGCTCTAACCGTGCCACCACAGGTAGAGAGTGATAGGTTCCTGATGTGTCAGGAGCATCAAAGGTTATGGAAAGGCCGGGCAGTAGGGCTGAGTGGAAAAATGGATAAACATGATTAAATGGCAGGGCAAACTTTTTTTTTAATTTTTTATTTTTCACACCATAAATCACATTAACCATGATACACACTTTTTCCTTTTCACACATATACAGTGCCATTTTCTCTCCCCCCCCTCCCTCCTCCCATCTCACCCTCCCTAATTCCCCCCTCCCGTCCATTTAAGGTATAAAATCTAGGATAGATTAAACCAGTCAGACAATGTTGTCATTCAATAAAAATACACCAGAAATTCCACTGAGTCCATTCTTTTCATTTCCTTTTCCTTCCGTTAACTTAGGTAGTGATTGTCCCCGGTAGGTTTTCGCTATTATGTTTAATGTAAGGCTCCCATATTTGTTCGAATATTTCAATATTATTTCTTAAACTATATGTTATTTTTTCTAATGGAATACATTTATTCATTTCTATATATCATTGTTGTATTTTCAAATTATCTTCCAATTTCCAGGTTGACATAATACATTTTTTTGCTACGGCTAAAGCTATCTTAACAAATCTTTTTTGTGCATCCTCCAAATCAATTCCAAATTCTTTGTTTTTTATGTTACTTAGGAGGAAGATCTCTGGATTCTTTGGTATATTGTTTTCGATGGCAGGGCAAACTTAATGGGCTGAATAGCCTATTTCTGCTTCTTTGTCATATGGTCTTATAGATGGTAGGTAAAGTCATGGGGAATCCTGTCCTTCTTGCTTCTTGGAGTAATGGTGGCCAAGGCAGATATGCAGGAAATAGAGATGTAGGTGGGGGCTGAGATAATGGTAGTAAAGGGAAGCCATGCTTTCTGAAGATGGAGAATACCTCAGATGTTCTGGAATGGAGCAGATGTGGTGGAGACTGAGGAATTTAAAGGAACAGAATCCTAATAGGAGACAGGGTTGGAAGAGGTCTAGTTGTGGAAGTTAGAGAGATTGAAAAAAGGGAGTTACCAGAGATGGAAGATGGCACCTTTTGATTTGGACAAAGTGGGATGAGCCAAAGCGGTGACTGAGGGCGAGTAGCGTAGAAGGTTGAGGGGGGATTTTATAGAGGTATATAAAATTATGAGGGGGATAGATAGAAAAGATGTGAATAGGCTCTTCCCCTTGAGGGGAGGTGAGATTGGAATGAGGGGTCATAAATTAAGAGTTAGGGGTCAAAACTTTAGAAGTAACATAAGAGGAAGCTTCTTCACTGAGTGGAATGACCTTCCGGACGAGGTGGTTGCAGCAGGGTCAAATTCGTCATTTAAGAGAAGGTTGGATGAGTACATGGATGTGAGGGAATTGGAGGGTTATGGGCAGGGAGCAGGTCGGTGGGACTAGTGGAGTTCACTTAAATCAGTGCAGACTAGAGGGGCCGAGATGGCCTGTTTCTGTAGTGTAATTGTTATATGGTTACAACTTTTGCCAGTTAAAGCTGGGTACTGGTGGAGGGAGACTGATAAGGTCTGTTGTTGAGAAAGAAATGGTGAGTCACAAGGCCTTTATGAAAAATGGATGTAGGGATAGGGAACTGGAAGCTGGTGAAATGATGGAGAGCATGTGAGGTCCAGGATGGAGGTGGGAAAGGACTGGTCTAAGGGATAATAACAGTGTGGTGGGGCAGGAGTACACAAGACAATGGGTCCATCAGGGCAATAGAGTTTGTGGATCTTAGGTAAGAGGTAGAACTGGGCAGTGCAAGGTTGGGAAACAATGAGGTTAGAGGCTGTGGCAGGGAGATGACCAGGTGATGAGGTCAGTGATGGTGGATGAAGTGGGCCTGAGTGAGGAGGTGATGCCACACTACAACGGAACCACCTTTGTCTGCGGGTTTCCTCGTGAAGTTGAAATTGAGCAGACAGAACATGTCCCAAAGGGGGTGAGATTACAATAAGTGAGCAGAGTGAAGTTGAAGCAATCAACGTCTTGACAGCATTTGGAAATTAAAAAAAGATTCAGAGCAAGCAGAAGACCAGAATCAAGTGCCAGAAAGGAGGGAAAAGGCTGAAGAAGGGAGAAGAGGACTTCGGTACAGGTGGAGAATCCTGGTTTAAAGAATTAGGCAGGAGACAACAGAAGAAGAGTTCAGAATTTTGGTGAGCATGGACCTTGTTGAGGTGTGGGCAAAGGAGGATGAAGGTGAGTGAGGACTTTACTGAGGACAGAGCATTTCTACTCACGGAAGGGCAGAGGGGATAGTGAAGATCCAGGGGATGAAGTAAGTCAAAGGAGGGTTCGGGTTGAATGGTGCACAGTTGGATTCAGAAGGGAAGTAGAGGGTTAAGAAGCCTAAAAAGCTATTTGGAAGGTGAATCTCAGATGGGGAGAAATGTGATGTATGAGGGAGGGGAGGTAATGATGGTGGAGGAAGTGGGGGCTGAAGGGCATAGACTTGAAATGTCAAGTGCCGATGGATTACTCCAGCAGTGAACTGAAATTCATAGTCTATGGATACACCCTGTTTTAATGCCTTACTCCAATTTACCTGAAGGCCATTGTAGAAACTGGCCATTAATTGTAAGCTAATAAAAGTGTGTACGCTCCACACAAGTCTCCAATTTACAATTTTATTAGCTTACTTTTGTAAATGGTATGGAAGCCCTATTGAAGCCAGGTATGCTCCAGGTCAGCCCTGTCCCCAGAGGCCCTGGAAGAATTCACCTACTGGTTGGAGTGCTTCCAGTCTTACAAAATGACCACCCAAGATCTTCCACTCCGACAACCTCCAGAAATCAGCCCTCCTCTCCTGAGTTGGTCCCCAGGGATATGCTGTCATCAGGGACTGCATGAAGCCCATCAAAGGCCTGAAGGCCCACTACACGAGGCCCAAGAACAACGTGCTGGCGAGAACCAACTCTCACAACATCAACAATGACTGGGTGAATTGCTGGACAACTATGTTCTAGAACTATGGACACTGACAAGAAAGTGCCACTATGGTCTCAGCCCAGGTGAGAGAAGAGCAAGTCCAGAATACACTCATGGCAGGAGTGAGATTGAGGTATGTGAGGCAGTGACTGCTAGAGTTGGGGAAGAAGGACCATGACAGTACCCTCAATCTGGGTCCAACAGACCCAACTGGGAGCAGATGACTTCTCTGAGGCACCTTTTTGGAAGACCAGGCCTGCAGAGGGCAGCCGTCCCCGGTACCGCCTACCATGGCCACATACACCCGGGGACACTACTTCTGTGCACAGGCCAAACACCCTCACACCAGATGCCCCACAAAGGATTCCATGTGTTCAGGATGCGGTAAGAGGGAACACTGGGCAAATGAGTGTTGGGCCAAAGGGAATCCCAGAAAGACTACCCATGAAAACCCCTGTTAACCCCAGAAGTGCGGTTCCCTGCATCTCCATGCTCCTCATTTCCACCATCTTGCTATGCCTCGTGGCAGGAACTGCTACTGGAAGTGAAGCAATGGCAAGAAGGGTGGCCAATTTGCTGCTCCTCGTGGTCGACGCCATTTTCCCAGACCTTGGATCAAGAAGATGTCAACAGGGTGAGCGTTAGCATCAGTCATTCGTGACCAGGCAAAACCTCACCAGCTGAACAACTTGATGATGGAGGTGAGAGTAATGGTCATCTGACGGATTGCTTAATAGAAACTGGCTCAACTGAGCACTTTATAAACTCTATGACTGCTCGGCAGTACAACATAAAGGTTTATCTAACAGACTACCATATTTATCTCACGTCGCAATCATATTCGGCAACCATTCAGGAGTATTGTCTTTCTTTGGTTTGGCTTCGCGGACGAAGATTTATGGAGGGGGTAAAAAGTCCACGTCAGCTGCAGGCTCGTTTGTGGCTGACAAGTCCGATGCGGGACAGGCAGACACGATTGCAGCGGTTGCAGGGGAAAATTGGTTGGTTGGGGTTGGGTGTTGGGTTTTTCCTCCTTTGCCTTTTGTCAGTGAGGTGGGCTCTGCGGTCTTCTTCAAAGGATGTTGCTGCCCGCCAAACTGTGAGGCGCCAAGATGCACGGTTTGAGGCGTTATCAGCCCACTGGCGGTGGTCAATGTGGCAGGCACCAAGAGATTTCTTTAGGCAGTCCTTGTACCTTTTCTTTGGTGCACCTCTGTCACGGTGGCCAGTGGAGACCTCGCCATATAACACGATCTTGGGAAGGCGATGGTCCTCCATTCTGGAGACGTGACCCATCCAGCGCAGCTGGATCTTCAGCAGCGTGGACTCAATGCTGTCGACCTCTGCCATCTCGAGTACTTCGACGTTAGGGATGTAAGCGCTCCAATGGATGTTGAGGATGGCGCGGAGACAACGCTGGTGGAAGCGTTCTAGGAGTCGTAGGTGGTGCCGGTAGAGGACCCATGATTCGGAGCCGAACAGGAGTGTGGGTATGACAACGGCTCTGTATACGCTTATCTTTGTGAGGTTTTTCAGTTGGTTGTTTTTCCAGACTCTTTTGTGTAGTCTTCCAAAGGCGCTATTTGCCTTGGCGAGTCTGTTGTCTATCTCATTGTCGATCCTTGCATCTGATGAAATGGTGCAGCCGAGATAGGTAAACCGGTTGACCGTTTTGAGTTTTGTGTGCCCGATGGAGATGTGGGGGGGCTGGTAGTCATGGTGGGGAGCTGGCTGATGGAGGACCTCAGTTTTCTTCAGGCTGACTTCCAGGCCAAACATTTTGGCAGTTTCCGCAAAACAGGACGTCAAGCGCTGAAGAGCTGGCTCTGAATGGGCAACTAAAGCGGCATCGTCTGCAAAGAGTAGTTCACGGACAAGTTTCTCTTGTGTCTTGGTGTGAGCTTGCAGGCGCCTCAGATTGAAGAGACTGCCATCCGTGCGGTACCGGATGTAAACAGCGTCTTCATTGTTGGGGTCTTTCATGGCTTGGTTCAGCATCATGCTGAAGAAGATTGAAAAGAGGGTTGGTGCGAGAACACAGCCTTGCTTCACGCCATTGTTAATGGAGAAGGGTTCAGAGAGCTCATTGCTGTATCTGACCCGACCTTGTTGGTTTTCGTGCAGTTGGATAATCATGTTGAGGAACTTTGGGGGACATCCGATGCGCTCTAGTATTTGCCAAAGCCCTTTCCTGCTCACGGTGTCGAAGGCTTTGGTGAGGTCAACAAAGGTGATGTAGAGTCCTTTGTTTTGTTCTCTGCACTTTTCTTGGAGCTGTCTGAGGGCAAAGACCATGTCAGTAGTTCCTCTGTTTGCGCAAAAGCCGCACTGTGATTCTGGGAGAATATTCTCGGGACACTAGGTATTATTCTATTTAGTAGAATCCTAGCGAAGATTTTGCCTGCAATGGAGAGCAACGTGATTCCCCTGTAGTTTGAGCAGTCTGATTTCTCGCCTTTGTTTTTGTACAGGGTGATGATGGTGGCATCACGAAGATCCTGAGGCAGTTTACCTTGGTCCCAACAAAGCTTGAAAAACTCATGCAGTTTGGCATGCAGAGTTTTGCCGCCAGCCTTCCAGACTTCTGGGGGGATTCCATCCATACCTGCTGCTTTGCCACTTTTCAGTTGTTCGATTGCCTTATATGTCTCATTCAGGGTGGGAACCTCATCCAGCTCTAGCCTTAGGGGCTGTTGAGGGAGCTGGAGCAGGGCGGAATCTTGGACTGAGCGGTTGGCACTGAAAAGAGATTGGAAGTGTTCTGACCATCGGTTGAGGATGGAGATCTTGTCGCTCAGGAGGACTTTGCCGTTTGAGCTGCGCAGCGGGCTTTGGACTTGGGGTGAGGGGCCGTACACAGCCTTTAGAGCCCCGTAGAAACCCCTGAAGTCGCCAATGTCCGCGCTGAGCTGGGTTCGTTTGGCGAGGCTAGTCCACCACTCATTTTGGATCTCCCGGAGTTTGCGCTGAAGATGGCTGCATGCGCGACGGAAGGCTTGTTTCTTTTCTGGACAGGACGGCTTTGTAAGGTGAGCCTGATGGGCAGCTCGCTTCTTTGCCAGCAGCTCCTGGATTTCCTGGCTGTTTTCGTCAAACCAGTCCTTGTTTTTCCTGGAGGAGAAGCCCAGTACCTCTTCAGTGGATTGCAGTATGGTAGTCTTCAACTGATCCCAGAGGGTTTCAGGGGACGGGTCCGTGAGGCGGGTTGCATCGTTGAGCTTTGCTTTGAGGTTTGCCTGGAAGTTTCCTCTCGCTTCGTCTGACTGCAGGTTTCCAACATTGAACCTCTTTCTGGGGGCTTTATTGTTCCTGGGCTTTGGCTTGAAGTGAAGGTTGAGCTTGCAGCGAACCAGCCGGTGGTCAGTGTGGCATTCCGCGCTAGGCATGACCCTGGTGTGGAGCACATCTCGTTTGTCACTTTCTCGCATCAGGATGTCGTCCAGGAGGTGCCAGTGTTTGGATCGGGGATGCATCCAGGTGGTCTTAAGGCTGTCCCTCTGCTGAAAAAGGGTGTTTGTAATGACAAGCCACTGTTCTGCGCAGAGCTCCAACAGGAGGCGCCCATTGTCGTTGCACTTGCCGACGCCATGCTTGCCCAGGATTCCTGGCCAGGTTTCTGAGTCTTTGCCGACACGAGCGTTGAAGTCGCCCAGGATGACAACCTTGTCGGCTGTAGGGGTGCGTTGGATGAGGTTGCGCAGGTCGGTGTAGAACTTGTCCTTTTCTGCTGGTTCCGCCTGGAGGGTTGGAGCATAGACACTGATGAGGGTGATGTGACGCTTGTTTTGAAGGGGGAGTCGCATGGACATGATTCGGTCCGAGAGGCCTGTCGGAAGGTTTTCGAGTTTGGAGGCAATGAAGCTCTTGACCATGAAGCCTACACCAGATAGGCGTCGTTCATCCGAAGGCTTGCCAGACCAGTAGAGTGTGTAGCCCGCGCCGCGTTCTTGGAGGCTGCCTACATCTGCCAGGCGGACTTCACTGAGAGCGGCTATGTCGATGTCAAGTCTGAGGAGTTCATGTGCAATGAGGGCAGACCGACGTTCAGGTCGGTGGCTGTCAGCCTTGTCTAGCATGGTTCTGATGTTCCAGCATGCTAGCTTGAGTTTGTGAGCATCTTTTGAGGGGGAGGACGTGGAGGGGGAGGACGTGGAGGGGGAGGACGTGGAGGGGGAGGACGTGGAGTGGGAGGACGTGGAGGGGGAGGACGTGGAGTGGGAGGACGTGGACCTGTCCTCGGGCCTGCGCAAAGGAGCTTTTAGGTGGAGTGCAGTGCGCGCAGTACTGGCCCCACCCTTTACACCCATGGTTCATGTGCCGTGGCCAAGCAAGCTGGGACGTGGCAGCGAGGTCCTTGGGTCGTAGGTTTTATATCGGAGTGGCCTTCTCCTATGCAGGTTTCTTACCCGGGCTGGAGGGGCCTGCCTCCCCTCCTAGGTCGGTCCATACTGCCCGGACCGGGGCCGAGGCCGCCGCAGCTCACCCTGTGCCTGGACTGGGGCCGCCGCCTCCCACTCTCTGCCCGGATCGGGGCCTCCGCCTGCCCCACTCGACCGAGGCCTGGGCCGCCGCCTCCCCCTTGCTCCTGCCTGGATCGAGGCCGCCAACGTCTACCCTTCGCCCGAACCGGGGCCGGGGCCGCTGCTGCTCTCCCTGTGCCCGGACTGGGGCCGCCGCCTCCCACTCCCTGTCCGGACCGGGGCCTCCGCCTGCCTCACTCGACCGAGGCCGGGGCCGCCGTCTCCCCCTTGCTCCTGCCCGTATCGGGGCCGCCGCCGTCTACCCTTCGCCCGGACTGTAAAAGGGCGGGGGGGGGGGGGGGGATTTTGTAAGTTCAGGTTGTATGTATTGGAGGATTTCAGTGCTTCTGTGTTGCTGGGCCTAGACTTCCTGTGTCACCTTAAAAGCGTGACCATGGAGATATCAGGCCCACTTTCCCCAATCACGGTGCGGAACGCAAGATTCCAAGATCCAGACACTCATGCTGAATATCCCCCAGTTTGTTTCAGAACCTAACCACCGATTGTAAGCCAATAGCCACAAAGAGCAGATGATATATTGCAGGGGACTGAGAATTTATTAGAGCTGAAACACAGGTGCTGCTTAAAGAAAAAAAATCATTGAGCCTAGCAACAACACTTGGAAAGCCCAGATGGTAGTCATGAGAGAGGGGAGAAAAGCCCAGGCTAGTGATTGACTATTGTGACAGAGGATTTAGAGGTGGTTTGGGAGGAATTGTTAGAGCAGGTTGCACACAAAATATTTGAAAACACAGAATATTTGTAGGACTTTTGTAGAATGCTTTTTGCAAAGAGCAACAAAATTGCAGCATACAGCTTGCCTGGGAGAGCATGTGATTTTTGCAGGGAGACAGAACAGCTTTGCTCTCAGAGAGGGAGGGAGTGAGAGAGTGTCACAGAAATCAGTTCCAGAGGGACGAGCTGGCAAAATTTGGAAGGCTGCCTGGTCAAAGGAGAAGACTGGCAGTCTGAAAGGTGACCTGAAAGAAAGAGGATCATCTGGAGAACCCTGAAGGGGGTAAGTTTCGTCAGCAAGACTGATTGAGAAGGAATCAGTTGCAGATGTCCAGGAAAAGGAATCTCTCTCTGAAAATCAGCAAGGACTCTCCTGAGTGGGAACCATTTGCCTGTTAAGCACCAAAGCCTGGTGAACTTTGTTAATGCTAACTTCTGTGCACAGTACAAGAATTGCTTGCAACCAGTGAAATTGGACTGTGATCCAAAGAACTTTTCTAATCTTAAATATACATTACACATGCCTGCACTTAGTATTAGAGGGGGGGATTAAGTGGGTTAGGTAGGTTAAGTAACAAGTTAAATTCTGTTTTCTTGTTCAAATGTAATTAAAAACTACTTTTGTTTAAGTAATCCTGTGTTGTGGTGCCTATCTATTGCTGCTAGATTTTGGGGTCCTCTGGACTCTGTAACACTATAGCCAAACTATTAATTGTTTCACACTCCCGGATGCATACCCCCCCCCCCCCCCCCACATCTCAGACACGATGAAAGAAATTGCTCAGTACCGGGTCTATTTGACCACTGTCCTGAAAGCTGCATATCACCAGCTACCGATCCATTCCGAGGACCGTCCTTACACAGCTTTCGAGGCAGATGGATGGCTTTATCAATTCCTAAGGGTTCCTTTTGTTATTACGAATAGGATCTTCCAGAAACAGATGGATGAAATGGTAGATAAGCACGAGTTAAGGGTTACCTTCCCTTATCTCAACATCACCATTTGTGGACACAACTTGGAGGATCACACTGCCAATCTTCAGAAGTTTCTTCACACACCCAAATCCCTGAACCTCACATACATATCAGTAAGTGGACTAAACGTCTAGCTATCCTGGGTTATGTGGTGGAGAATGGCATCATTGGCCCAAACCCCGAGGGTATGCGCCCCCTCTTAGACCTCCCAATCCCAAGGACCATGAAAGTTTCAAGGATGTGCCTGGGCTTCTTCTCATACTACTCTCAGTGGGTGCATCATTACGCTGACAAGGTCTGTTCCCTTTTAAAATCCACCTACTTTCCATTATCAGCCGAAGCCCAGGCAGCTTTTAGCTACGTCAGAAGCTATATCGCTAAGGCCACCATCCATGTGGTGGACGAAAACCCACCATTCCAGGTGCCTCCAATGTTGCTCTGGCTGCGACACTTAACCAAGTGGACGGCCAGTACCATTCTTTTCCCGCATTCTACAAGGCCACGAGTTCTGAAACCTTTCAGTGGAGAAAGAGGCTCAAGCCCTTGTGGAGACCATCAGGCACTGGAGGCATTACCTGGTCGGCAGGAAATTCACCCTGCTCACTGATCAGCAATCTATAGCATTCATGTTCAATAACACAAAAAGGGGCAAAATAAAGAATTACAAGATTGCGAGGTGGAGGATTGAACTAAAACTATGAGATAGTGTATAGGCCAGGTACACTCAATGAACTTCCAGATGCCCTATCCTGAGGAAGCTGGGTTGCAGTCAATTCACGACGAGTTCTGCCACCCGGGCATCACCCTTATGGCTCATTTTGTCAAGGCACACAACCTGCCCTTCTCTAATGAAAATATCAGGAAAATGACCAGGTCATGCTAGGTCTGCGTTAAGTGCAAACCACATTTCTACTGTCCTGACAAAGTGCTCCTGATAAAAGCTTCCTGCCCCTTCAAATGACTCCATGTCGATTTCAAGGTGCTCCTTCCTTCCACCAATGGAAACGTGCATGTTCTTAACATTATTGATGAGTACTCGCATTTTCCATTCACCATCCCCTGTCCCGACATCTTCACTACCAGTCATCACAGCTCTGCACACCATTATCACCATGTTCAGGTATCCCAGCTATATTCATTGCAACCGGGGCTCATCATTCAAAGAGGCATCGCCTCAAGCAGGATAACTAGCCACAACCCCCAGGGGAATGGACAAGTTGAAAAAGAGAATGCAAAGGTTTGGAAACTCAGGAGGTTCTGCCCACTGCACTCCACTCTAAGATCACTTCCCTGCACTGCCACAAATGCGACTCCTCACGAACTAATGTTTGCATTCCCGAGGAAATCCACAACGGGGATCACTCTTCCAGTATGGCTAATGACACCAGGATCAGTCCTGCTAGAAAAGCATATGAGAGAGAGCACCAACTGCATGCAAATCTGATCTATGCCTATGTGGCATATCCAGATGGCAGAGAGGACACCGTCTCCATTAGAGACCTGGCACATTCAGGAACTGAGGTCCCAACACCCACAATAGGGCTACACCCTCATGCAGGGTTCCTAATGACATAGTTTCAACCACAAAACCATGGATCCTGACCCCCGAGTGCTCCTTTGAGTCCCAGTATCCAAGACCCACAGAGGGCACAGGAAGTTCTGGAAGAGCAAAGTCCACCAGTTTTAAGGCGCTCGACCAGAATAACCAGGCCCCCAGACAGACACAAACGTGTAAATAATTGTAAAAAGCTCGTGTTGATGAACAAGGTCTGTTTTCACCTGAAGGGGTGAATGCAGTGAACTGGAATTCACTATCTATGGGTAGATTAGACAACCGGCTCCCATTAGTCCCAATATAAACCCTCCTTACCTCCCCAATTTACCTGAAGACCATTGTCGATACTGATTGTTAATTGTAAGATAATATAAGTGTGTTTATGCTCCACACGTTCTCAAGTATTGTCAATCACTTTACAACTTCCTCCCCCTTCAACCCACCCTCCTCTTCCGGCCCCTCTTACGCTCCCTTCCCACCCTCCACCTTGCTCCCTGCACCCACCACCTTGCTCCCTGCACCCTCACCCTCTCTCTCCACCCCTCCCCCCTCTCTCCCACCCCTCCTCCCACTCTCTCCACCCCTCCACCCTCTCACCTCCACCCCCCACCCTCCTCTCCACCCCGACCTCCCTCTCTCTCCCGACCCCACCCCCTCTCCTCCACCCCCCTCCCCTCCTCTCCACCCCTCCACCCTCTCACTCCACCCCTCCTCCCTACACTCCCACCCCTCCGACCACACTCTCCACCCCCTCCTCCCACTCTCGACCACCCCTCCTCCCTCTCTCTCACACCTCCTCCCTCTCACTCCACCCCTCCTCCCCTCTCACCACCCCTCCTCCCTCTCTCTCCACCCCTCCTCCCTCTCTCTCCACCCCTCCTCCCTCTCTCCTCCACCCCTCCTCCCCTCGACTCCACCCCTCCTCCCTCTCTCTCCACCCCTCCTCCCTCTCTCTCCACCCCTCCTCCCTCTCTCTCCACCCCTCCTCCCTCTCTCTCCACCCCTCCTCCCTCTCTCTCCACCCCTCCTCCCTCTCTCTCCACCCCTCCTCCCTCTCTCTCCACCCCTCCTCCCTCTCTCTCCACCCCTCCTCCCTCTCTCTCCACCCCTCCTCCCTCTCTCTCCACCCCTCCTCCCTCTCTCTCCACCCCTCCTCCCTCTCTCTCCACCCCTCCTCCCTCTCTCTCCACCCCTCCTCCCTCTCTCTCCACCCCTCCTCCCTCTCTCTCCACCCCTCCTCCCTCTCTCTCCACCCCTCCTCCCTCTCTCTCCACCCCTCCTCCCTCTCTCTCCACCCCTCCTCCCTCTCTCTCCACCCCTCCTCCCTCTCTCTCCACCCCTCCTCCCTCTCTCTCCACCCCTCCTCCCTCTCTCTCCACCCCTCCTCCCTCTCTCTCCACCCCTCCTCCCTCTCTCTCCACCCCTCCTCCCTCTCTCTCCACCCCTCCTCCCTCTCTCTCCACCCCTCCTCCCTCTCTCTCCACCCCTCCCTCTCTCCCCCTCTCCACCCCTCTCTCCCCCCTCTCTCCACCCCTTCTCCCTCTCTCTCCCCCTCTCTCCACCCCTTCTCCCTCTCTCTCCACCCCTTCTCCCTCTCTCTCCACCCCTTCTCCCTCTCTCTCCACCCCTTCTCCCTCTCTCTCCACCCCTTCTCCCTCTCTCTCCACCCCTTCTCCCTCTCTCTCCACCCCTCCCCCCTCTCTCTCCACCCCTCCTCCCTCTCTCTCCACCCCTCCTCCCTCTCTCTCCACCCCTCCTCCCTCTCTCTCCACCCCTCCTCCCTCTCTCTCCACCCCTCCTCCCTCTCTCTCCACCCCTCCTCCCTCTCTCTCCACCCCTCCTCCCTCTCTCTCCACCCCTCCTCCCTCTCTCTCCACCCCTCCTCCCTCTCTCTCCACCCCTCCTCCCTCTCTCTCCACCCCTCCTCCCTCTCTCTCCACCCCTCCTCCCTCTCTCTCCACCCCTCCTCCCTCTCTCTCCACCCCTCCTCCCTCTCTCTCCACCCCTCCTCCCTCTCTCTCCACCCCTCCTCCCTCTCTCTCCACCCCTCCTCCCTCTCTCTCCACCCCTCCTCCCTCTCTCTCCACCCCTCCTCCCTCTCTCTCCACCCCTCCTCCCTCTCTCTCCACCCCTCCTCCCTCTCTCTCCACCCCTCCTCCCTCTCTCTCCACCCCTCCTCCCTCTCTCTCCACCCCTCCTCCCTCTCTCTCCACCCCTCCTCCCTCTCTCTCCACCCCTCCTCCCTCTCTCTCCACCCCTCCTCCCTCTCTCTCCACCCCTCCTCCCTCTCTCTCCACCCCTCCTCCCTCTCTCTCCACCCCTCCTCCCTCTCTCTCCACCCCTCCTCCCTCTCTCTCCACCCCTCCTCCCTCTCTCTCCACCCCTCCTCCCTCTCTCTCCACCCCTCCTCCCTCTCTCACCACCCTCCTCCCACCTCTCCACCCCTCCTCCCTCTCTCTCCCTCTCTCTCCACCCACCCCTCTCACCTCCACCCCCCTCCACCTCTCTCTCCACCCCTCCTCCCTCTCTCTCCACCCTCCTCCCTCCTCTCACTCACACCCCTCCTCCCACTCTCACCACCCCTCCACCCTCTCTCTCCACCCCTCCTCCCTCTCTCACCACCCCTCCTCCCTCTCTCTCCACCCCTCCTCCCTCTCTCTCCACCCCTCCTCCCTCTCTCTCCACCCCTCCTCCCTCTCTCTCCACCCCTCCTCCCTCTCTCTCCACCCCCTCCTCCCTCTCTCTCCACCCCTCCTCCCTCTCTCTCCACCCCTCCTCCCTCTCTCTCCACCCCTCCTCCCTCTCTCTCCACCCCTCCTCCCTCTCTCTCCACCCCTCCTCCCTCTCTCTCCACCCCTCCTCCCTCTCTCTCCACCCCTCCTCCCACTCTCTCCACCCCTCCTCCCTCTCTCTCCCACCCCTCCTCCCTCTCTCTCCACCCCTCCTCCCTCTCTCTCCACCCCTCCTCCCCTCTCTCTCCACCCCTCCTCCCTCTCTCTCCACCCCTCCTCCCTCTCTCTCCACCCCTCCTCCCTCTCTCTCCACCCCTCCTCCCTCTCTCTCCACCCCTCCTCCCTCTCTCTCCACCCCTCCTCCCTCTCTCTCCCACCCCTCCTCCCTCTCTCTCCACCCCTCCTCCCTCTCTCTCCACCCCTCCTCCCTCTCTCTCCACCCCTCCTCCCTCTCTCTCCACCCCTCCTCCCTCTCTCTCCACCCCTCCTCCCTCTCTCTCCACCCCTCCTCCCTCTCTCTCCACCCCTCCTCCCTCTCTCTCCACCCCTCCTCCCTCTCTCTCCACCCCTCCTCCCTCTCTCTCCACCCCTCCTCCCTCTCTCTCCACCCCTCCTCCCTCTCTCTCCACCCTTCTCCCTCTCTCTCCACCCCTCCTCCCTCTCTCTCCACCCCTCCTCCCTCTCTCTCCACCCCTCCTCCCTCTCCACCCCCTCCTCCCTCTCTCTCCACCCTTCTCCCTCACTCTCCACCCCTTCTCCCTCTCTCTCCACCCCTTCTCCCTCTCTCTCTATCCCCACCCTCCCTCTCTCTCCACCCCTTCTCCCTCTCTCTCCACCCCTTCTCCCTCTCTCTCCACCCCTTCTCCCTCTCTCTCCACCCTTCTCCCTCACTCTCCACCCTTCTCCCTCACACTCCACCCTTCTCCCTCACTCTCCACCCCTTCTCCCTCTCTCCACCCCTTCTCGCTCTCTCTCTATCCCCACCCTCCCTCTCTATCCCCACCCTCCCTCTCTATCCCCACCCTCCCTCTCTATCCTCACCCTCCCTCTCTATCCCCACCCTCCCTCTCTATCCCCACCCTCCCCCCTACCTCCCTTCCCCAAATCCCTCCTACCTCCCTCCCTCCTCCCACCTCCCTCCCTCCACCTCCACCCAACCTCCCTACCCCTTTATCCCACTCCCTCCCTTCCCTATCCCCACCCTTCCCTTTCACCTCCATCCTCTCCCCTTCCTCAGCTCCCTCCCCCATCCTCTTCCCCTGCCACAACCACCTCCCTTCTCCAACCTTCTCCCCCTCACCCATTCGTCCCTCCCCACACCCTGCCCTCTACTACCTACAACCCTTTGGCCACCCTCCGCCATATTGGAGAAGGACTGCGTGACGCCGCCTGGGGAGACTGCTCGCTGCGCCTTGGCGCTCTGATGACGTCAACGCGCTGGGCATGCGCACGCCGGTCATTGGAGGGGGCAGTGGGACGGGATCGTCGCAATGTTCCGTCGCTTGTTCAAGGTCAGTGTCGGATTCGGCTCTGGGCCGCAGCGGGGCTCCGCGACGGGTGTGGGGCCCAGCTTCGGTCACTACAGTCGGCGCCACTCCAGCCCGTCAATAGGTCTTGGCTTGTAAGGTTCGGGGCTGCCGCATTCGGGCACTATTACAGGCCCAGGCCCAGCCCTGTTCCCTTCCCCTGCTCCGTTCTTCCCCCCTTCCATCCCCTCCCCCCCGTTCCTCCCCTCCCCCCCCGTTCCTCCCCTCCCCCCCGTTCCTCCCCTCCCCCCCGTTCCTCCCCTCCGACCCCCGTTCCTCCCCTCCGACCCCCGTTCCTCCCCTCGACCCCCGTTCCTCCCCTCGACCCCCCCTCCCGATCCCCCCCCCCCAATCCCCCCCCTATCTCCCCCCAGCTGTTCCCCCCAGTTCCTCCCCTCCCTGCAAACACAGGAGATGGACCCACACCTCCTCCCTCATCTCCATTTGGTGCCCCCAAATAGTACTTCAAAGTGAAGTAACATTTGACTTGTGAATCTGCAGAGTTCATCTCCTGCGTCCGGTGCTCCCATTGTGGTCTCCTCTACATTGGAGAGACTGGCCACAGACTGGGAGATTGCTTGTTGAGCACCTCAGCTCTACTGCAATAGCGTGGATCTCTCAGTTGCCACCTATTTCAATTCCCCATTCCATTCCCTTTTCGACATGTCTGTCCATGGTCTCATGTACGGCCAGACTGAGACCACCCACAAATTGGAGAAACAACACCTCATGCCAACTGGATGGCATTGACATGGACCTCTCTGACTTTTGTTAAACTCCCCCAACCCTTTCTTCCCCCTGCCATCTCTCCATTCCTCGACTCCTTTCGCCTGGTAAATTCTACCTGGTCCCTTATCAATACGAAGAAAGATTGAGTAGACTGGGTCTTTATTCATTGGAGCGTAGAAGGTTGAGGAGGGATTTGATAGGGTATTTAAAATTATGAGGGGGATAGATAGAGTAGATGCGAATAGGCTCTTCCCTTTGAGGTTAGGTGAGATTGGAATGAGAGGTCATAAGCTAAGAGTTAGGGGAAAAATGTTTAGAAGTAACATGAGGGGAAGCTTCTTCATTCAGAGAGTGGTGGCTGAGTGGAATGACCTTCTGGAACAGATGGTTGCAGCAGGATCAATTTTGCCATTTTAGATTGGATGAATGCAAGGATGTGAGGGGATTGGAGGGTTATGGACAGGGAGCGGACAGGTGAGAGTTAGTGGAGTTCTCTTAAATTGGTGCGGACTAGAGGGGCCGAGATGGACTGTTTCCGTACTGTAATTGTTATATATCACATCCAATTAATACTTTTTGTTGGTCTGGATTCCTACCCCATTGTTTCTGATGTTTCCTGTTGCTGCCTTTGTGATTTTTTTTTCCCTTGAAGAAGGGATCAAGGTTATAACAACAGCAATATAACTTTTACCCCATTCACACTTGCAAGTGGTCCCAGAAATTAATGGCCAATTGGTCTAAAATGGGTGTAGTATGTGCTGTGAGTGAGGAAGCAGGTTTGGTAAGACTCAAAGACAAGGACTCTGAACACAGTTTTTTTGTAGTGAAGGATTTATTTACTATAGGCAAGTTGGGAAATGGTAACAGATGCAACACGCACACGCATGCAATTTACAGCAGCCATGGGAAAGAGTAGACCTGGGAATAGGGTGGTGAAGAAGGCATTTAGAATGTTGGCTTTCATAAATCAGAGTAGGAGATGGGATGTTATGTTGAAATTCTATAAGGCTTTGGTGAAGCCAAATTTGGAATATTATGTGCAGTTTTGGTCGTCGAATTACAAGAAGGATATAAAAAGTATAGAGAGAGAGTGCAGAGGAGGTTTACGAGAATGCTGCCAAGGTTTGAGTTACAGGAAACAGTTCAGCATGCTGGGACTTTAGAGTGTAGAAGGTTAAGGGTTGATTTGATAGAGGTATCCAAAATTATAAAAAGGGAATGGACAGGCTTTTTCCACTGAGAGTGGAGGAGATTCAAAGAGGGCATGGATCAGAATAAAAGGGGAAAAGTTTAAGGGGACATTTCTTCACGCAGACGGTGGTGGGGGTATGGATTGAACTTCCAGTAGTGGAAGTGAGATCGATGTTAATATGTTAATGATATTAATATAAGGATAGGTACATGGATGGGAGAGGTGTGGAGGGTTATGGGCCAAATGCAGGTCAGTGGGACAAGGTGGGAGAAGATGTTTGGCATGGACTAGTAGGGCCAAATGCAGGTCAGTGGGACTAGGTGGGAGAAGATGTTTGGCATGGACTAGTAGGGCCCAACTGGCCTGTTTCTGTGCTGTAAAGGATTAAAAAGAGCAGGTTATTAGCGATTGTGGGGAAGAAAGTCAGAAAGGATGAAACATACGCTGGCAACTAATAAAGAACATGGGAACAAACTGCATACACACACAAACGACCAAGGGAAAAGTCAATATGATGCCCACCGCCCCTTGACTCTGCAGGCACGGCGGCTCTCTGTGATTTAGGGATAATAATCAATCCTCCCAACCCTATTTAGTGGATAGCTCACCAGCAGTTTCTCCAGCGCTGCTTCATATTCCTCAGCCTAGAGTGAAGATGGGAAAAGAGAGTACATGGCACCTTTATAGTGCTGGATGGTGTAGCCCAGGTCATTAGCAGGAACCAATGGCTCAGTGCCAGGAGGGTTAATTAATTAATCCAATAACAATGGCCCAAGGCCAAGTACAGGCAGGCTGGACAATCCAATCCAGGTGATTTACATGGATTCAACAGCAAGGTGTGCAATAATGGGTGGGGCAGAACCAAACCTTGATTGGCAGCTGGCGTGTCCTCTGACTAGGTAGGGGCAGTGCTATCACATGACAGCGACGATCCTTCCCAATACAGTGTGAAACAAAAATCTTCTCAACGTCTCGAGCCCTTGTACAATCCCCGGCTTCTGCAGATGCAGGCGTTGCAATCAGGCAAAGTGTAGTTGCATTCTGGGATAGAAATGGCCCAAGTGTTTGTGTGAGTGCAGGAACTTGAAGAAAAAAAAGATTAAAATGAAGGTATAAACTTTGCCATGGGAATGTCGCAGCAGGGAGAGAGCGAGAGGAAATAAATAGCAATAGGGAACAATTTTTAAATAGCGTGGGAAAGTGGGTAGCGCTATAGCGTGCAATTTATAAAGACAATCGGAAAAAGATGGCAGACCTGACTTACCTGAATGTCGTGCAGCAGAGAAAACCCTCCATGAGTGCTCCATGCATGCAGCCATGCTTGTAGCTCTTTCTCTGCCTCATGGCTCTCTGGTAGGGCAGGTACACAATTGCTTTTTCCCATGATATTAATAACTTTCCCGCACTATATAAATTGTGTGCGATAGAGCTACCGATTTTCTCATGCTGTATAAATTGTACATGATAGAGCTACCAACTTTCCCGCACTGTATAAATTGTACACGATAGAGCTACCGTCTTTCTCGCACTGTATAAATTGTGTGCGATAGAGATATCAACTTTCCCATGCTGTATAAATTGTGTGTGATAGAGCTACCAACTTTCCTATGCTGTATTAATTGTGTGCAATAGAGCTACCAATTTTTCCACCCTGTTTAAAAATTGTCTGCTAATTGCTATATATTGCCAGCACTTCCCATTGTCCCTTATAAATGTCCATATAGGTTGGCACAACAACAAGGGCTGAAGGGCTCATACTGAGCTGTACATAAAGCTTAATTAAGTTATAATTAGGCATGATTAATTTTGTTCTAATATGAGACCATAATACATTGATCAGGATTTAGGGCAGGTCCACCATTGCCTGATGCGTCATGATGTCACTGGTAGAAGGTAGAACAGTCTTAACCTCAAGGATGGCTCCTTGCAAGTGTGAAAGCATTCAGTGTCCCAGTTAGGAGTGGTCAAGTGTGAACAGCAAAAACACCATTTCTATCCTGGGACGCTGATTTAGTGGCATGCAAGTGTAAAAGGAGTTTTTGTCTCCTAAGATGGTGAAAAGACTGAGTTCCTCAAGCCTTTCGGTGTGTTTACTACAATCACAGTAGCTTAAACCTATCGTGTTTCACTCTCATCACACTCAGCCCATCGCACCCCAGCCCGTTCATCCCAGACCTCCTATTCCTCCCCGACACCCCCACCACTGACACCACATGACCCCCCCCCCCCCCCCCCGACACCCCAGCTCAACAAGACATGCAGCATGGTAACAAGCCATTTCGGCCCATGAGCCCAATTATATCCAATTGAACAGTGGGAGGTAACCGGAGGCCCCGGGGAAAACCAATGCATACATGGGGAAAACGTACAAACTCCTCACAGACAGCGCGGGATTCAATTGAAGTCCAGATCGTTGTCACTGTAACAGTGCTGTGCTAATTGCAATGGCACCCAGGCTGCCCCTTATCTGTTGTCCGCCCACCCTTCCATTTTTCTTCTCACCCAATATCCGACCCTTTCCTTCATTTTCTTTCCCCCGACTGACGTTGGAAAGCTGGCAGTGCAGGGAGAGATCATGGATAGCAGTGGTAACTGCAAACAGAAACACTCATGCTTCAGTGATGCACTGAATATAATTTAATTCTTAAATTCAGCACATGAACAGGCTCATTCTGCCCATGAGCCCGTGCCATCCAATTACACCCACCCAGTACGGGTGGTAGGAAACTGGAGCCCCTGTGGTAAACCCAAGCAAACATGGAGAGAACATACCAACTCCAGTACGAACAACACATTTTCAGGAGGTAGTTGTACAGTAGCTGGGTGAGGGTTTGTGGGGGACGAAGCTCTAAGCTGGGTGATGTTTTTCGGGGGACGAAGCTCTGAGCCGGGTGAGGTTTTTAGGGTGACAAAGCTCTGGGGGGTTTGAGGGTTGTGAAACTGGGAGATCTGATGTATTATTTTGTCTTTCTCATGTTTCTGTGTTCTTTCTGCAGAACGGAAATGTTTGTCGCAGACTTCAGAGCCTTTCTGCTGGCAGGTTGCGGACATATGCTGACGCTGCTGCAGGTATAGAACCCATTCTAGGACACAGTCTGATGTTGTATCCATGCACAACTGACAGTGTATTCTGCCTGATGCTTCAAGTTCACCAATGCCTTTTAACAAAATGTTTGAAATTTATAATGCCTTGTCAAGAAGGTTTGTAAATAATGTTACCAGTTATTTGGTGAGAGGTTTGTTGCAACTCACCAACCATCTTTTCCCAGACTGATTGGTACCTTCCTGATTGATGATCTCAGGGATCCTGGAGTCTCAATGGTGCAAGGCTCTGAAATGTCCTTGAAAATAAAGTGATTTACTTCCTGAAATGATTGTTTTGGTTTGTGTTGATTGAAGTACATGTCTTTATCAGTTCAAATTAATGTCTATTAGAACAGATTTAATACTTGTACAGATTACTGGTAGAATTGTAGATCCTTGTTCACTTATTAGAACCATAGAACATTACAGCATAAAAACAGGCATCTTCGGCCCTTCTAGTCTGTGCCAACCCTTTCTTTGCCTAGTTCCACTGCTCTGTACCTCGTCCATAGCCCTCCATACCACTCCCATTCAAAACTTTTTCTTCATTATGTTATGCTTCAAGTTCTTGTTCACTGGATCCCATTCTCCCTGACAAGATTTCTCCTACATCCTTGGCCTTGACATTCCCCTTGGAGTCAATTTGATTGCAATGAATCAGAAGCTCATTCAGCCCATCGTGTCCACACCAGATTAACTCTTTTGTTCCCTTTAGTGTGCAAATCTTTCCTTGCCATATGTTTTGTGATTTCCTCTACCAGGCCACAGTGGAACTTGCTCCCACCACATGTCCAGGCAGGGGTACCTCAGACATATTGCATTAAATAAAAATATCTGGCATATGCCAGTTTTAATTCTCTTCCCTCTTTTCTGTACTATGACCTCTAATCTTTGAGCCTCTCAGAGTCCCCTCATTTTACGCCAAACTCATCTTATTTTCTCCACAGAAAACAGTCCCAGGTTCTTGAATCAACCCTTGTAACTGTCAATTCTCATCCCAAGAAGCATCTGTGTAAATCCTTTCTGGAT
This sequence comes from Narcine bancroftii, assembly GCF_036971445.1. Classification (NCBI taxonomy): domain Eukaryota; kingdom Metazoa; phylum Chordata; class Chondrichthyes; order Torpediniformes; family Narcinidae; genus Narcine; species Narcine bancroftii. The sequence goes on from NC_091481.1 coordinate 38,301,798, forward strand.
CACTTGTTGTGATTTCGTATCCTCTAACGAGGCAACCATAATGAAACCCTATTCTCCATCTGGGGCCAAACAGGCATGTTAAAAGTTTCAGCATACCTCCTCTGCTTTTGTACTCTGAATAAGGCCAGGATTGTGTTCTGTTTTTCCCACAGTTGCCTCATCCTCTCTGGCCACTTCCAGATTTCTGCCCATGTACTGGATTAATATGGTCTTCCTTCTTCCAACCTTAATGGTTCATCTCACAATTATCCAAGATTCTGCCCTGTTACAATTTCCTGTTCAGATTAATGTGGGTGTTTTGCCTCAATTAAAAAGCAGTGATGCAGACTTGCATTCAGGGTGTTTTGTTTTTCATTACAGTTGATGCAGATGTCACAGTTCTGGGCTCAGGCCCAGGAGGTTACGTCGCTGCAATTAAAGCTGCACAGTTGGGGTTTAAGGTAGGTAAAAGATTCTGCTTCTCAACTGGCATTGTGGCCAAAACTGACTGTACGGGATTTTAGTGATTCTGTGTTTTTAATTTAATTTAGAGATCGAGTATGGTAGCATGTCCTCCCTTTGGAATGTGGGAGGAATCCAGAGGAAACCTGCGCAGACATGGGGAGAATGGATAAACTCCTTTCTGGCGGCAGTAAAACACAAAAGTCTGCAAACACCATGGTTGAAGTAAAACCACAATGCTGGAGCAAATCAGCAGGTCAAACCATTTCTTTTACATCGCAAAGATAAAAACACATAACCAACATTTCAAGCTTGAGCCCTTCATCAAGGTATAGAAAAAAATGTCGGCAGCCATCTGAATTAAAAAAGTGAGGGAGGTGGCGCAGGGAGAGGAGCATGGTCCCAAAGGCAGGAGGTATAGGAGGAGAAGGGAGGGCAGGCGCAGCAGCAAGCAGGGGGAGGTGGATGGCGAGGTGAATAGAGAGCTGAGGGAAAGGTTTTCCATACCAAAATATCAGCTATATATTTTTATCTTTGCTATATTAACGATGCAGTTTGACCTGCTTTGCTCCAGCATTGTGTCCTTACAGAGAGTGCTAGATCGGATGGAACCAGGTCACTGGCGCTCTGACAGTGTTGTGCTGTTATTCTCACCATGTCGGGCTGGCTTAAACCCAGGGGCCGGGGATAATGCAGCCAAGGCAAGATGGCGCTGTTGTAGCACGAAGCTTGTTGCCATTTCTCTTCACACACATGCTGAGTCTTTTCAGCATTTTTGTGATCATTTGTGAGACTTCAAGGACGAGTTGTGTCCTCTGATCACCAAGAGAGCACAATCTATCCTCAGACAGTTAAAGTAATTGAATTATTGCAGCAGAGGATTTTGTTACAGTTGATTCAGAAAGTTTTAAACAGCCATTTTGAAAGCAAGAAACATTGGAGACACAGAAACCCTTGAGGTAATGTACCCATTGTTGAGGCATTGGTGGTGATGGCGCTGCTAGGGTGAACAGGCCACCTGGTGCAAGTACAAATTCGAAGTTCTCCAGGAAGGTGCTCTGAGGCCAATAAATATTTTCATATAAAGAATACAGTTCAAGGCCAACAGCAGCACGTGAAGGAAAGCAGTTTTAGCATCAGATAAAAGATGATTCACGATACCTTGACAAAACTTGAAGGTATTTGAATCCAGCTCTCATTGAGCTTCAACATCCCCCACAGCTTCACTTTTTTTCATTGCGGCTCCCCCCAAGCATGTTGTACTTTTGCTGTCAGCCCCAGTCTTCACCCTTCCTTCCCTTCTCTGGCCACCAGCTGCTCAGGGTTTCTTGTCCATGCTCAGCCCTACTCCAATAAAATCTCTGTAGAGTGATGCCATTCCCTCCCCACTCCCATCTGATGAACTTAGAGCAATTTATTTTAGTCACATTTTTAAACTAAGTAGAAGTTTGGAGAACTTGAGTCAGCAAAGACTTATTTCTTTTAATGCAACCAAATACAACATAAAACATTACAGCACAGTACAGGCCCTTCAGCCCATGATTAAAGTTACTTTTTTAATTATAAAATCTTTTTAAAAATTTTACATTTAGACATTTAGCACTGTAACAGGCCATTTTGGCCCACCCCATTAATCTACACCCCCAGAATGTTTTGAACGGTGGGAGGAAACCGGAGAAAACCCACGCAGACACGGGGAAGAACGTACAAACTCCCTACAGTTAGTGCAGGATTCGAACCCTGGTCCAGTCCTGATTGCTAGTATTATAAAGGTGTTGCGCTAACCCTGTACTGACTATGATGTTGCACCGACCTATGTAAACCTACTCAAACAACTAGTCCTCACATCCATAACCCATATTTTTCTTGCATCCATGAGCCAAAGAATCTCTTAAAAGTCCCTATTGTACCACAATCCCTGGCAACGCATTGCAGGCACCCATTACATTCTGTCTTTATATTTAAAACAAAATTAGCTCTGATATCTCCCTAAACTTTCCTCCCCTCACTTTGTACACATGTCCTCTGGTGTTTGTTACTCTTTCCCATGGAAAAAGGTGCTGGCCATCCACCTTGACTATGCCTCTTATAATCTTACTGACTACTATCAAAATTTGCTTCTATTTCTTGTTTGCTCCAAAGAGAAAAGCCCCAGTAATGATAACCTTGCCTCACAAAACATGTTCTCCAATCCAGGCAATCTCCTGGATTGGAAACCCAAAAGTCTGAAGACAACTTGGTTGAAGCAAAGATAAAGATATATAATCAAATTTTCAGGCTTGAGCCCTTCATCAAGGTATGGTAAAATGTCAGCAGGCTTCCTCACAAAATGGGAGGTGTGGGAGGACCGCGTTCCCAAAGGCAGATAAGGGAGGGAGGGAGGGCACAGCAGCAAGCAGGGGAAGTAGGGATGGCTCATTGAATAGAGAGGGAAGAGGGTGTAGAGCTGGAAGAAAGAAGACAAGGGGAAAGGGAGAATAGAGAGTAGGTTAGCAGAAACCGGAGAAGTCGATGTTGATGCCATCCTGTTAGAGAGTGTCCAGATGGAAAATCCAGTGTTGTTCCTCCAATGTATGGGTGGGCTTGGTGGGATAGTACATGAGGTCATGGACAGACATGTGAGTGTGGGAGTGGGAATGCCATCCTGTTTGAGAATGTCCAGATGGAAAATCCAGTTTTGTTCCTCCAATGTATGGGTGAGCTTGGTGGGATAGTTCATGAGGTCATGGACAGACATGTGAATGTGGGAGTGGGACGCAGAACTGAAATGGTTGGCTACTGGGTTGATGGTGGTGGAGGGGAAGCCAGATTTGTGGAAGAAAGCAGACACTTCAGATGATCTAGACTGGAAGACCTCATCTTGGGAAAAGATGAGGTGGAAACAGAAATTGTGAGAAGAGAATAGCGTCTTTGCAGTGGACAGGATGTGAGGAAGTGAAGTTGAGATAGTTGTGGAAGTTGGTGGGTTTGTAAAATGTTGGTAGAAAGCTTGTCTTCCAGGATGAGGACAGAGATCCAGAAAGGGGAAAGTGTAATTGGAGATGGACCAGGTGAGTTTGAGATCGGGGTAGAAGTTGGCAGCAAAGTGAATGAAATTGATGAGCTCATCACGGGTGCGTGAGGCAGCACTGATGTAGTCGTTTATATAGCAAAGAATGAGTTGAAGGGTCTGTGTAAAACAGGCAGTGTTTACACTTCCTGATAAATCTCTGCACCCTCCTCATAGCTTCCACATTCTTCCTGTAATGAGGTGACCAGAACTGAATATCCAAGTGTGGTCAAACCTGAGTTTTATAAAGCTGCAACATAACCTCTCGACTCTTGAACTCAATCCCCCGATTAATGAAGGCCAGCACACCATATGTCTTGCTGATTACTTTACCAACCTGTGCAGCAACCTTAAGAGAACTATGAATTTGTACCCCAACACGGTCCATCTGTTAACATTCCGACCATTAACTCTGCCTTCAAGTTGGACCTTCCAAAAAGCATCACTTCACACTTATCCTATTGAACTCCATCAGCCATTTTTCCACCCAACTCTGCATCTTGTAACTTATGACAGCTGTCTACACTAGTCACAACACCATACTGGCCAATCCCTCTACTTGCTCGTGCAGGTCATTTATAAAAATCACTAAGGGCAGGGGTCCCAGAATAGATCCCTGCAGACTTCCACTGGTCACCAACCTCCATGTTATACATTTTATCCACAACTATCTTCTGCTTTCTGCAGGCCAGCCAATTCTGATTCCATACAGGCAAGGTTCCATGGATCCCATACCTCATGACTTTCTGAATGGGTCTATCATTGGGGCATTTTTTCAAATGTCATATACACCACAACTATCGTCCTACCTTCATCAATTTAAACCATTTGATCTTGGAGCAGAAATAGACTATTCAGCCCATCAAGCCTATTCCACCATTTAATCATGAGCTGATCCATTTCCCCATTCAGCCCCACTGCTTGATCTTTCTCTCCATAACCATTGATGTCCTGGCTAATCAAAAACAAAATTTCTTTTGTTACCTCCTCAAAAAATGTAACTAGGCTTGTGAGGCACCACCTACTCTTCACAAAGCCATGCTGACTATTCTCGAGTACTTCTCTAAATGCTTGTAAATCCTGTCCCAAAGAATCCTCCCCAATGGTTTGCATACCACTGACATAAGACTCACTGGTTTGTAATTCCCAGGATTCTCCCCATTTGGTTTTTTAATAAGGGTTCTGCATTTGCCATTCTCCTAACCTCTGGTACTTCACCTGTGGCCAGGAATGACACAAAGATCATTCCCAATGGGCCAGAAATTTCTTCCCTCCCATCCTGGGGTATATCTTGTCCAGTTCTGGGGCCTTATCAATCCTAATATTTTTAAGAAGATTCCACGGTTCCACCACCACCTGAAAGATCAACTACAAGGCCCTAATTGGATGGACAAACTCCCGTGGGTGCTGTTAGGAATTTGCACAGCACCAAAACTAAACCTACTAGCGTCGTCAGCCAAGATGGTGTATGGCTCCCCACTTACCATCCCTGGGGATATTCACTTCAACCCTCCTGGCCCGCAACCCATTGCTATAGATGTTCTCCAGCAATTGAGGGAACAAATAGGTAGACAGAAACCTCTGCCACCTTCCCAACATGGCTCTCCACCCTGCCATATCCTGGTGAACCTGCAGTCCGCCAAATTCATTTTGGTGCAGAGAGGACAACAAGGAACATCCCTACAATGCCCTTACGAAGGTCCATTCAAAGTGTTGCAGCACGACGATGTCGTTTCCACCTTGGACATTGGTGGGCGGCAGGACAGGTTTACCATTGACCCCCTCAAGGCAGTGCATCTGGACTCAAACCAGCCTGCCCTGGATCCCAGGTCAGATACAGGGGCCGCTCTCCCAAAGACAGTACAGTAACTTGCTTAAAGGGTGGCGGTGATTCTGGGGGGGGGTTGGTGTAGTGGGCCAGATCTCCACTCCAGTCATCCGACATGAGGTGGCGCGAGCCCCCCTTCCCTTCCGAGGTGACACATGTTGCCCGGAGGATAGCACCGCTTCCGTGTTGCATGCCACTGGACGGGGAGTGATGCCACAACGTGCTGACGTCACTTCCTACAGCCATTGCGCCCCTCACAGGAAGTGGGTGGTCTCCTCGAGCAGCGCAAGGAATTCAAATTAAAGTTCCGTTACTGGTTCACCTCGTGCTGTGTGGATGTCTCTCATTTTGGTAGTGCTACCGTTAGCAGACGCTACAGTGTGTTAATAAAATTACACGTGATTGCAAACCCTTTGTCCAAACTCATCTCTCTGCAAACTCATTGATCCTGACACTTTCTCTACACAACAATGGTTAAGAAAGTGGAAGTGTGTATTTGATCGAACACTCGTGTCGCCAGGTTATGGTAGGATGGGTCTGGGGAAGCCTGTGGACATGTCGCACAATAAAGTTGGGTTACCTGGTGAAGAACAAAAATCGCTAACCTTCAGGCTGGTGATGGCAGTCCGGTAGGCCTGGACATCCTCATCTTCTGCTTGGTCTTTGGCTGGCTGAGCAACATCGAGCCCTCCTGAGGTCATAGTGATGGCCGGTCTGGACAGTGTGTCAGCCACCACATTGGATTTGGCTGTGACATGGCGATGTCTGTCTGTCGCTTGGTATGCTACACCACAACAATTTCTAGAAGAGTGTGGGTCAATCATTCATGCAGAATTTATAAAAGAGCATGTGAAAACATTATTAATTCACACATGCGATTCACACTATAAGCAGGGGTTATTCACACCCTCCAGGACCCCTGATCATTGGGAGCAGGGGCTCTACTGCAAGTATTGATCTATAGTAATGCTACAGCTCAGCTTCAGTGCAGTGCACACCTTACCCTTCCAGGCTACGTCCACAGAAGCGACCTGGCATGGAGCAGTGTCTGGGGCCTGGACCACGAGGCACTGTGCCAATAAGGATGCTAGGTGATATGAGTTAGCCAACGGCAAGGTGTGCCAACCTGAACTGACACTCCACCTGCAAACAGTAACTTTGAATCTATAAATTGTAACTTTGAGCGAAATAAAAAGTACACAATGTGTGACAGGTGACGTGACTTCCGAATAAATTTCAGTCAGGGAGGACGTGTGACCACCCACAATCAGAGCCTCCTCCACATACAACATTCCACCCCTTGGAAACCACACCAGTCTGGAATGACCTTGTACATGTTATAACTAAAAACAAAAAGTTGTGTTTAGAAAAAAATTAAGAAGTGGATCAATATATATACACAAGTATGCTGGACAAGACTCATAATCAAATTCAATGACAGCGCCTCAGCAACCCCCCCCCCCCCCCACCACCGGACCAAACAGGTTTGCTGTGTTACTGATGGAGCAGGGTGCTGTGGGAGCTGCTCCCCAGTGTCAATGGGGAGGGCAGAAAAAAGAATTTGTTTGGTCACCAACTCGCCTGCCGACGGCTGGCAAATGTGAGCACTCCTATTACAAACGTCTGCAAACAGGCCGTGCAAGGTCATCCATCAGGTGGCAGAGCACTCTCTCGGCTTGCATATCCTGCACCTTGGTTTCACACTTGGGCGTTCCTTAAGTGCAGCCCCCAGATTGCCATTGCCATGCTATCCCGCGGTTCGGCAGGAGACAGGCTACCAGGTGTGTACCTGAGGCTCGCAGTTTCCCTGGGCTGTTCGTGCTTGCATGGTCTTTAAACAGGTGCCACAAGTGCCTGTGTTGGATCCCTACAATGATAGCCAGGAGGAGTCGGGACGGAAATTTAGCCAAATGAGTGTTTTTAAATAAAAGCTGTCCACACCCCCACCACATGAGGCATGTTGTTTCTGTTCATGGGGGGCTGGGGCGATGCTGTCACTGTCAAGTGAAACAGAAAGCACACAACGTCCATTCAGTGACACCCGTTCAGCGATATTACTTCTAAGACGTCATCTCAGGTCGACCGAAGAAGAAGAAAAACAACAAAAACACATAAGATCCATTCCAAACTCCGCACTCGTAATGCAAATCATAATAGATGCAATAGAATGTCCAATACTGCTCCTTTAAACAAGCTGGTGTGGTGGCCACAGCTGGAGGTGGTGTTGGCGGTTGAAATCAGTGATTCCATAGCAGCAATCCGTCAGATCAAGAAGGGGAATTGGAGCAGAATGTTGCAATCAAGTGGTCTTTATCCTTTAGGGTGGATGGGTGAATTGGCTTAGTGGTTAACGCCATGCCTTTACAGCACCAGCGATCGGACCTGGGTTCGAATCCTGCGCTGTCCTTAAGGAGTTTGTGCTTTCTCCCTGTCTCTGCATGGGTTTTCTCCCACTGTTCAAAAAAAAATGTGTAGGTAAGTGGGGTATAAATTTGGCGGCATGGACTCGTAGGACCAAATTGGCCTGTTACAGTGTTTATGTCTAATAAAAATATTCTGACCTTACCTTGACCAAGGTATCTCTGTTGTTTGGGTTTGTGTGAGTCCCACAGGTTAAGAACCAGACCACAGTGCAGGTACAAAGCACCTGTTTATTTCGGGGATGGAAATGGAACAACAGGGTCGATCTGTTAAACAAACTCTACACACACACAATACGCAGGGGGAAAAATATACACCGGATGACGAGGGAGAAACCGATGGAAATTGGGGGGAATTACAAGAACATATACATTCAACAATTCCTGCCTAATCCCATCATAATAAGACATTCCCCAATGAAACACTTTACCATTTTGTCTGCTCTTATCCTTGAAAATACTGTACTGAAGGTCAGGGAGTTGTGGTCACTGTCACTGAAATGCTCCCCCGCTGAGAGGTCCGTCACCTCATCATGTTCATTACCCAGGACTTGGTCCAGTGTGACCTCTCTGGTCAGCTTGTCACATACGGTATCAGGAATCCTTGGGAATAACTGACAAATTCCCTCTTGGAGTGAGGGGGTGCCAGTCAATAATTGGGAAGTTGAAGTCTCCCATATCAACAACCCTGTAATTTCTGCACCATTCCAAAATCTGCCAACTTATCTGCTCTTTGGCGTCCCAAGGGCAATTTGGGGACCGATAGACTACTCCCAGTACTGTGATAGCTCCTTTCCTATCTCTGATTTTCACCCACACTGACTCGGGAGACAATCCCTCTGCAATGTCTGTCCTTTCTGCAGCTGATTCCTGATTATTCCTTTTCCTGATTATCACTTCTTCCACCCCGCACCCCCCCCCCCAACCACACACACACACTTTTTGCCTCCCATCCTATCCTTTTAAAATGACTTAAACCCCCCCCCCCTCCCTGGTACCTGCATCAGCTAATCCTGTTCTTCAGCCAGCCAAGTCTCTGTAACGGCCACATCTCCCTTATTCCTAATACTCCTGGCATTGAAATAAACACATTTCAAACCCTCCAACTGACTGCATTTCTGCTTCCTCCACAGCCTGTCCTCCCTCACAAACCCGCAACACAGTTTATCTAACTTACCAACATCTGGTCTATCCTCTGCTCTTGCATACCATCCCCTGCCAAGCTAGTTTAAACCCCAACAGCTCTAGCAAACCGACCCACCTTTTCTGCTCAGGTGCAATCCATCTTTTTTGTACAGATAATATCCCAATTTTCCATTAATCTGAACCCCTGCTTCCTGCACGAGCTCATGCCTTCACCCGCCATAACTTCCATGGCATCCTAAGATTACTATCCTTGAGATCCCACTTTTTGACTTTCTTCCTAACTCCTTATATTCCCTCTTCAGGACCTCATTCATTGGTACCAATGTGGACCATGATATCTGGTTTCTCTCCTACCCGCAAAACCTAAAACAAGGGACAATGGGTTACAACATTGTTTTTCACTCATTATAGCTGATCTTTTTAAAAATAATATAAAATGTTAATTCATTTTTTAATATCTTTTAGACTGTCTGCGTAGAAAAGAATGAAACATTGGGTGGAACATGTTTGAACGTGGGTTGTATCCCTTCCAAAGTAAGTACCCGTTCAAGATGATCACAATGCATCTTCTTACTCGAGGCTTGCTGTTGATTCTATACTCCACGCTGATTCTTTGCTTTGTAAGTCCGTACATTAGTACAGTTCTGTGTATTGATGGACAGGTGCTGTTGATTTATTGGATCCTGAAGCTAAATACAGTGCAGGAGGAACTCTGCAAGTCAAGTTCCATAAGTGGAAGAGAAGGGATGGTCGCCATTTCAAGATGAAACATTTATTGGTCTGAAGGTTCGAGGGGTGTGGGAACAGAGTTGTAATGATGATCAGCCATGATTATGTGGAGTCATGGAGAAGGATGAGAAAGTTGAATGGTCGCCCTGCCCCAATGCACTCTTGTCTTGATCTTTAATTGCAAAGGTTTGGGAATGACTTGTAAGAATAGTAATCAAAGTTGTTGTTATTCTCAGGCTTTGTTGAACAACTCCTATCTCTATCATTTGGCCCACGGAAAAGATTTTGCAAGCAGAGGAATTGAAAGTATGTAGATCTTCTTTCTTCCCTTCCCCTGTTTTGTTCTGGTTTTACCACAAGGTTTGACTAATAATGAGTCGGGATTTAACATTCTCAGATGCCTCTCTTTTAACATTACTGTGTTATGGAGGGTAAAAAATGAACAAATCAATAAAATAAGCAAGCCAGTTTTGCTTTGAGACTGAATGTAGAGCTGTCGAGCCTTCCACCCTGTTTGAATGTGTCGACCCAACTTTAGTTAATTTCATTATCATGCCATGTCTTTGGTTCCTGAGCACTGATGACAACAGTCTTCATCTAATAGCTCGTTCATGACTTGCATCATGCACGATTGTAGCTACTCTTGCAATATCCAAGTTATTTACCAACACTGTTTACCAGGTTCAGTCCATCATCCTCTCAAGCTTTCCCTGATCATTTGCCATTGCTCAGTTTTCAAAATTTTTCTTGAATGTAAACATTTGTCTCCCTTCCATCTGTGAGTGGACTATTTTAATACCTTTCATCAAGCAATGTCACGACAGTTGCATGACAAATTCTCATTGGAAGAAAATGTACCTGCTTTGTACAGGGGTTTTGAGAGAAATATCTCAATATATCATGTGAGTAAATGTTGTTCTAAAGTTACAGGAATGAATCTTAATCTGGAGAAGATGATGGAACAGAAGAACAATGCAGTGAAGTCATTGACTGGTGGAATTGCTCATTTATTTAAGCAAAATAAGGTCCGTTTCTGATTTTGATATAGGTTCATGATGTGATGAGGCTTTTTGTGATTGGTGATGGGGTGAGAACTTGCTCAGTGGGTTGCTGCCTCTCAGGTTGGGTAGTATAGATCCAGGCATCTCCAAAGGGTGACAGAACCTATCCAAAGATGGATTAACTGCAAATTTTATATCTCTTATTAGAGCACAGCTTAAACTGTTTCTTTCAAAGTGAGAATTAACTTGTTAATATACTGAAATACATTTTTCAAAATTATGTGGCGGCACGCCATTAGGCAGGCGAACCGGCCCCACTTGTCACGCAGGCGGTGGGGCAGCCGGCCAAAATGGTGCCATCGGGGTTTCCTCCCGACCTCAGCACCGGGCTCAGAAGCCCGTGCTTGGTGACCCACGTGACGCCCCGGTGACGTCGGGGACCCCCAGCGCGGTTCTCAGCCGGGTCCAGGCTGGGAGTATAAGGCCAGCCAGGCAGACTGCAATAAATCAGTTTTTGCTCACTGAACTCAACCCTTCTGGTTGTGCAATCCTTTAGTTAGCAGTGTAGCCGCCGCTACAATTGATGACCCTGACAGGTTCAAACATCTTTGAACCCAACATGAACGACCCTTCGATCAACACTATAGCCATCAATCTTCCTGACTTCTGCGTTCAGGAGCCAGAGACCTGGTTCAGCTATGCAGAGGCTCAGTTTCACCTCCACCAGATTTCATCAGATTCGACCAAGTTTTCCCATGTGGTCGCCGCCCTGGACTAGGGCCACCGCCAAACGAGTGCTGCACCTCGTTCAGCACCCACCTGTGAAAGATAAGTACAGGACCATCAAGAAGGTGCTCACCAGCTCCCTCGGCTTCTCCAGGCACCAGTGTGCCTCTCGGATGCTGTGCCTTGAAGACTTGGGGGACAGAACTCTAATCGAGTTGATGGATGAGATGCTCACGCTCATAGGCGATCGCATCAACTGCCCACTCTTTGAGCGCATCTTCCTCGACCATCCGCCTGAAGACATCTGGCCATTACTGTCCCAGGAGAGCTTCATCGACCCTAGGAAGGTCACTGAAAAGGCTCAGGAGCTATGGCTCGAACGATTGCCTAAGGGCTCAGCAGTCCAGCAGGTTACGAGTCACGGGCATGACCACGCCAAGCCTTCCTCTAGCGCTTCAGTGGAACACCCGGCCCCTGCAAGTGCCTCAAAGAGCATAGCCAGAAGCCAGCCATCCACTTCAGGCCTCTGCTTCCTCCACCAGCCCTGGGGATCCAAGGCTCGGAAGTGTCACCAGCCCTGCTCGTTCCAGGGAAACGAGCAGGCTGGACACTGTTAATGGCTGCGGTGGCTGGCCAAGAACACAGCCTTTTCTACCTGCGGTATTCAGTCACCCGACAATTCCTCATCGACACCGGGGCTCAGATCAGCATCATCCTGACCACAGACATCGAGTCCCGGAACTGGCCTCGAGGACCTCCCCTCCGTGCAGCCAATTCAACGGAGATCCAAACGTATGGAGACAAGACCGTCCATTTCCATATCGGCCAGCGGAGGTTCTCATGGAGGTTCACCATTTCATCCCTTCCAATCGCCATCCTGGGTGTCGACTTCCTCCTCGCCCACGGACTCCTGGTCGACATTCGAGGTAGGCAACTGGTAGATGCCCGTACCTTCCAATCCATTCTCCTCAACACCTCCTGCACAGAGCAGCCACAGATGGCCACAGTCAGCATGCCCAAGGACAAGTTTCAGCGTATCCTGGACAAGTTCCCGTCCCTCCTCAAACCGCAGTTCTCTGCCGCCTCACCACGCCACAGGGTGTTTCATTACATCCCCACCCACGGCCCACCGGTCCATGCCAAGGTACACTGGCTCCCGCCAGATAAACTCCAAATAGCAAAGGAAGAGCTCTCGCATCTGCAGGAGCTGGGGATCATTCGATGCTCCGACAGTCTTTGGGCTTCACCACTCCACCTACGAAAGCCTCTGGCAGCTGGCGCCCTGCGGAGATTATCGATGGATCAACGTCAACAGTACCTGACCATTACCCGATCCCTCACATCCAGGACTTTACGGCCAACCTGCATGGCGCAAGGGTATTCTCCAAGGTCGACCTGGTGCGCGAGTATCACCAAATCCCAGTGCACCCCGAGGACATACCCAAAACGGCCATCGTCACCCTCTTCAGCTTGTTCGAATTCCTACGCATGCCGTTCGGGCTCAAGAACGCTGCCCAGACCTTCCAGCGCCTTATGGACACAGTGGGCAGGGATTTGAATTTTGTATTCATTTACCTGGACAACATCCTTGTCGCCAGCAGAGACCGGGCACAACACAAGTCTCACCTGCATACCCTCTTCTCCCGACTGGCTGATTTCGGCCTAACAATCGATCCGGCCAAGTCCCAGTTTGGGAAAGAGTCTATGCAGTTCCTGGGCCATACCATCACGGCCGAAGGAGCCACACCTGCCGCTGTGAAGGTCGCTGCAATCAGGGAGTTCCCATGCCCAGATAACCTCAAGGGGCTACAGGAGTTCACGGGTATGGTCAATTTCTATAACTGCTTCATTCCAGGCGCTGCGTGCATCATGCAGCCACTCTTCGCCCTCATCGCAGCCAAAGACAAGACACTCGCCTGGACTCCGGAAGCCAGCAGGGCATTCGAAGCCATGAAAGATGCCCTCGTGAAGGCTACCCTGCTCGGTCACCCACGCACCGACCTGCATATGGCGCTCTCTGTCGATGCCTCTGCCACAGCCGTCAGCGCCGTCCTGGAGCAGCAGGTGAACGGACAGTGGAAACCACTGGCATTCTTTAGCCGACTTCTTCACCTCCCAGAGCGCAAATATAGATCATGAGTTGCTGGGCATGTACCTGCGGTGCGTCATTTCCGCTATTTCTTGGAGGGGAGACCTTTCACCATTTTTACCGACCACAAACCCCTCACTCAGGTGCTCACTATGGCAAGAGATCCCTGGTCTGCCCGCCAGCAGCGTTACCTCTCCTTCATATCGGGGTTCATCACCGATATTCGTAACAAAGTGGGGAAAGACAATGTGGTTGCCGACTCACTCTCACGACCGGCCATTTGCGTGCTGACACCTGGCCTCGACTTCGACCAGCTCGCCCGGGACCAGAAGTTCGACGAGGAGACGCAGGCCTTCAGGACTGCCATCACGAGCCTGCGATTCCAGGACCTCCTGACTCCTCACGGTGAGGGCACCATCCTGTGCGATTTCTCCATGGGCACCCTGCGACCAGTGGTTACCCAGCAGTGACACAGGCAAGTCTTCCACCATATCCATGATCTTTCCCACCCTTCCATCAGGTTCACGGTCCGTATGGTGGCAGAACGTTTTGTCTGGCATGGGCTTTGGAAGCAGATTATGGACTGGGCCAGAACCTGCACCCATTGCCAGCTTTCCAAGGTACACAGGCACACCAGAGCGCCCATAGAAGATTTTGAACACGTCCAGGAATGGTTCAGCCACATACATGTGGACATCGTCGAACACTTGCCCTTTTCCCAAGGTAACCGTTATCTTTTCACAATGGTAGACAAGCACCACTCGTTAGCCCGAGGTGATCCTGATGCCAAATGCCTTCATGGACTCTTGCTCCTGAGCGCTTTTGAATGGTCGGGTTGCCCAGTTCGGCATCCCGAACCACCTCACCAGTGATCGGGATGCCCAGTTCACCTCTGCACTCTGGGCATAGCTTGCCACAGGCTGGGGATTGAGCTACATCACACCATGGCCTATCACCCACAGGCCAATGGGCTAGTCGAACGATTGCACCGCCACCTTAAGTCGGCACTTATGGCCCGCCTCACCGGCCCCAACTGGGTGGACGACTTGCCTTGGGTGCTCCTGGGCATCCGCTCGACACCCAAAGAAGACCGACAGGCGTCATCAGCCGAGCTGGTCTAAGGTGCACCGCTAGCCCTACCCGGTGAGTTCGTCAACGCACCTCACAACCCCCAGCAGCCACCGCACATTCTACTGTCCCGACACCGGGCCCTGTTGGACTCCTTCACACCCCCATCGCCGCCCAGACGTGGCACACGGGCCTCTTATGTCCCCAGCGAGCTGTACTCCGTAGAGTAATTTTTTATCAGGTGGGACCCATCCACAGCACCTCTACAAAGACCATGTGAAGGGCCGTACAAAGTCATCCAGCGTTCAGTATCCACTTTCACACTGGACATTGGAGGTAAGAGGGAACTGTTTACAGTGGACAGGTTAAAGCCTGCCCACCTCAACCCCATCGAACCAGTAGTTGTGGCCCATCCAAGAAGCGAGGCTGCCAGGCAAAAAAGGACATTGGCGCCGGTTCTGGGGGGTTCTGTGTGGCGGTATGCCATTAGGCAGGCAAACCGGCCCTACTTATCATGCACGCGGCAGGGCAGCCACCCAAAATGGCGCCGTTGGGGGTTTCCTCCTGACCTCGGCACCAGGCTCAGAAGCCCGCACTTGGTGACCCACGTGACGCCCCGGTGATATCGGGGCCCCCCAGCGTGGTTCTCAGCCAGGTCCGAGCTGGGAGTATAAGACCAGCCAGGCAGCCTACAATAAATCATTTTTACTCGCTGAGCTCAATCCGTCTGATTGTGCTATCCTTCAGTCAGTAGTGTAGCCACCACTACAATTACACACTTTTCAATGCGAGATCTCATAAATTTACCCCTCCTTAGCGGTGCAACCAAACTCCAACCTCCCTCTCAGTGCTGCCACCAATCCCCCTCTCATCGTCGCCACCAACCCCCCCCCCCCTCTCAGCACCACCACCAACCTCCCTCAGCACCGCCACCAACCCCTCTCTCAGCGTCGCCACCAACCCCCCTCTCAGCGCTGCTGGCAATCCCCCTCTCAGCATTGCCATGAACCCCCCCTCTCAGCGCCGCCACTAACCCCCAACCTAGTGCAGTTGCATGGGGGGAGGGGGGGAGGCGTGCTCAGGATGTGACAACCCAAATAAGTTTGGGAACGACTGGGTTAGCACATTGCTATTACAGTGCCAGCACTGTCTGTCAGGAGCTTGTACATTCTCCCCGTGATGTGGGGATTTTTTTCTGACGTCTAATTGGGTGTAATTGTGCAGCACAGGTTCGTGGGCCAGAAAGGCCTGTTACTGTGCTGCATGTCTAAATTTTAAGAAGTTGGACATTTTGCACATATTCCCTAATCGTTGAGTACATAATTTTGTCTTTACTATCCTTGGTCTGAATTGGTCACCATGTTATTATGGAATTACAGTAAAAGGAGAAAAGAGTAAGGAGAGAAAGTATAAACTCAAATCTAGTTAATGTAGTGAACACCAACAGCTCAAATGTAAATTGTTAACTTGCCTTATAAAATGTGCAGTCTGATTGCTTAATTCCCTCCCTCACTTTTCCAGAACAGATGATATTTGAAGAGTTTTGATGTGGATTTAGATGAAAGAATCTTGATATTTTTCTTTTCACTATTTTTCAAGGTAACACATGTCCATGGCTATGGTAAGATTACTGGGAAAAACCAGGTCACCGCTCTGTGTAACGACGGCACCACGCAGATCATCAACTCCAAGAACATAATCATCGCCACAGGGTCAGAAGTTACTCCTTTTCCTGGGATTCAGGTACATCCTTTGACATAAAACAACTGTTCTGGACTTGAACAAGTTAATAAAAGAATGTTCAACGTGTAATTGTGAATTGGTAGAAATGGTTACTTGAAATACAACTTCTGTTGCCTGTGTGATGACATTGGCTTGAATGGACTATTTACACTTTCTCTGCCCTTTCCCCACACTCCTGAAAACTTTGAAGGTGTACTTTATACAGGTCCAGTGATCAGAATGCCATTAGTTTCAAGTTAATTATGGAGAAGGTAGGCCTGGACCTCGGGAAGAGATTCTAAATTGGAAAAAGGCCAATTCTGAGGAAATGAGGAAGGATTGAGAATGCATGGGTTGGGATAAGTTGTTTTCGGGCAAGGGTGTGCGTGGTAAATGGAAGACCTTCAAAGGTGAAATTTTGAGAGTTCGGAGTTTGTGTGCTCCTGTCAATATCAAAGGCAAGGTTCAAAGCTATAGGGAACTTGGTTTTTGAGTGATGTTGGAGATCTGGTTCGGAAGAACTCTAGGAGGTATAGGCAATATGGAGCAAATGGGTTATTGTGGTGTAATGGATAAATATTTGGGAGAATTTTGGTAAGATTAGTGGGTTACAGACATACACACATTTTAAAACAGATCTTATTTGAAAGACTGAAGAATTCATATTCAATAACATTGCAGGATATCTGGAGAATGCGATGCACATTTCACAAGTAGATGCTAATTGAACTGACGTCATAAAATGAATGGACTGGAGACAAACTGGCTACAAGTACTCTGCAAAGTTCTTACAGAAAGGTCACTCCTGGGTTTTGTTTCTCTAAGACAACATCTTGACCAAGGAGAAAAACTCCTGTTGTTTGCTGAAGAAGGTGGGGGTTTTTGCAAGTGAGAGAGTCACATGGGCTTTTCTGGCAGTTGGGGAGAGAGAGAGAGAGAGAGAAAGTAAGCCCTCTCAGCTAGTATGTATAACACTGAAAAGCAGCTGAACAGTGTAAGCCAGGGAGAGCTGATTGGAAACAGAAAGTTCCAGAGCAGTGGATGGCTGGAAGTGCTATCTGTCTGATGTTTCTCTTGGAATAAGAGGAACAGAAAGGAACTCTGGTGGTAGCCTGAAGAAAGAGGTTACCATCTGGAAAACCCTGATGGGGGAAGTTTCATCAGCGAGACCTTGAGGTAACTAATGGTACCTCTGTTGTGAAAATCCTGGAACAACAAATCTCTCTCTGCAAACTCTACAAGAACCTTCCTGAGCGGTAAACATTTACCTTTTGAGCACCAAAGCCTGAGTAACTTTATAAATGTTAAATTCTGTGCATGGTATAAGAATTGCCTGCATCCAGAAAACTTGGAATAAGAAGTGAGATTGAACTGTGAACCAAAGAACTTTTCTTAAATTTACACACACATTACATACATGTGCGCTTAGAATTAGAAGGGGGTTAAGTTGGGTTAGTTAAGTTAATAGAGATAAGTTAAAGTTTGATTCTGTTTTCATGTTTAAAGTTGATTAAAAATAACTTTTGTTTTAAAAACTACTCGTCTTGGTGAATGTCTGTTGCTGCTGGGTTTTGGGGTCCTTTGGGCTCGTAACAGAGGAGTATAAAAAAATTCAAGAAAACCCTGAAGAAGGAAATCAGGAAGGTGAAAAGAAGCTATGAGTTGCTTTAGCAGACAATATGAAAGAAATTCCTAAGGGTTTCTACAGGTATATTAAGAGTAAAAGCATAGTAAGGGACAAACTTTGTCCTCTTGAAGATCAGAGTGGTCAGCTTTGTATGGAGACAAAAGAGATGGAGGAGATCTTAAATGTTTTTTTTCCCCCTCAGTATTCACTAAGGAAATGGGCACTGAGTCATGGGATGTAAGGAAAACAACCAGTGAGGTCATGAAACCTATACAGATTAAAGATTGCTGTTAGTATGAGCTCCTGTTTTAGTAAAATGGGATTACCACTGTAAGGGATAGTATAGACAGGAGGAACTGAATGGTCACAGTTAACATTTCCCACAGCACAACACAAGTCACAGCCCAGTGACAATTCCATATATTGGAAGAACTGAGGGAAGGTTTGTCATAGGCTGTTCCAGAATTCCATATATTTGCACAGACACTGTGATT
Organism: Narcine bancroftii; assembly: GCF_036971445.1. NCBI lineage: Eukaryota > Metazoa > Chordata > Chondrichthyes > Torpediniformes > Narcinidae > Narcine > Narcine bancroftii. The sequence continues at coordinate 38,320,138 of NC_091481.1, forward strand.
TTGTAAGGGAAAAATCAGCTTTTTGAAGCAGCTGTTGTGGCCAGCCATTCTGTGGAACTCAGAGCAAAACATGCTTTGTGAATGGCTGGGTCTTTTCGGTGGATGGGCCTGTGCCAGGAGGGGCTTTTTGGGAAGCAAAGTGCTTCATTTTGATTGTGACTAACAGTGGAGGTCACTTGGGAGAGACCGGTGCCAGGGTCTTGGAAGCTTTGTGGAGGCTGCCCAGTTCGAGTCTCACCAACAAAAGGACCAGGAGTGTTATGACCTCAGCTCGTGTGGATGGACATTTCTTCAAAGGTAACACAAGGAGAATTCATGGGTCTGTTGCAGCCACAATTCCTGTCTCCCCAACAGTTCAACATTAATTCTGGGCATCAAATTTCAAGGCCTACGCTTCAACAATGAATGTAAAAGATTGAATTTTGAAGTAACTTTCTAGATTTTGGCCTGGACTGTAATGGCTCTGGCAGAAATAAATAAAATGTCCTTAGCCACAGATTGTTCTGTTGTTTAAAAAAGGCTCCAAAAGTAACCCTGGAAATTAAAGGCCAATGAGCCTGATCTCAGAAGTAGGTAAATTATTGGACGGTGTTCTAAGAAATCGGAAATACAATTATTTAGATAGCCAGGGACTGATCAGAGATAGTCAACATGTGCATAGTAGGTCGAATTTAACCAATCTTGTAGAGCTTTTCACAAAGGTTTCCAAGAAACTAGATGAAGAAAAGGCTGTGGATGTTGTCTGCATGAACTTTAGAAAGACCTTTGACAAGGTCCTGCATGGGAGGTTAATCAGGAAGGTTCAGACGCTCGGTATTCATGGTGAAGTAGTGAACTGTACGGGAGAAGACAGAGAGTAGTGGTGGATGATTCTTCTCACACTGGAGGCCTGTGACTAGTGGTGTTCCTCAGGGATCAGTGCTGAGACCATTGTTGTTTGATATCGATATCAATGATCTGGATGATAATGTGGTAAAATGAATCAGCAAGTTTGCAGTTGACACTAAGATTGGAAGCATGTGGACAGCGAAGTAGGTTTTCAAAGCTTGCAGAAGGATTGGGACTGAAAATGGGCTGAAAAATGGCAGTTGGAATTCAATGCAGACAATGCATTTTGGAAGGACAAATCAAGAAAAGACATACATGGTAAATGGTAGGAAACTGAGGAGTGTAGTAGAACAGAGGGGCCTGGGAATATAGATACATAATTCTCTGAAAGTGGCGTTACAGGTGAATAGGGTTATAAAGAGAGCTTTTAACATATTGACCTTCATAAATCAAAGTAAGGAGTATGGGTGTTGGGATGTTATGGTCAAGTTGTATAAGACATTGGTGAAGCTAAATTTGGGTATTGTGTGCAGTTTTGGACACCTAACAGGAAGGATATCAATAAGGTTGAAAGAGTGCAGAGAAGATTTACTAGGATGTTGCCCGGACTTCAGGAATTGATTTACAGGGAAAAGTTAAACAAGTTAGGGCTTTATTCCCTGGGCTGTAGAAGAATGAGGGGAGATTTGATAGAGGTATTTAAAATGATGAGGGGGATAGACAGAGTAAATGTAAATAAGCTTTTTCCCTTGAAGGTAGGTGGGATACAAATCAGAGGCCTTGGATTGAGTGAAAGGGAAAAAATTTAGGGGGATCTTCTTCACACAGTGAATCGTGGGAATGTGGATCGAGCTTCCAGCTGAAGTGATGAATACGGGATTCATGTTAACATTTAAGAAGAATTTGGACAGGTACATGGATGGGAGAGGTATGGAGGGCTATGGAGTGGGTGGAGGTCAGTAGAACTACACTTAAAAATGACTTGGTACAGACTAGAAGTTTGAAGAGGCCTATTTTGTGGGCTGTATTGTTCTATGGTTCCGTGTGGAATCCTTTGTGCTTTATTTATGAAATCATAGGGTTTGAGATATAAGCATAGAAACAGGCCCTTTGGCCCAACTCATCCCTGTTGACTAAGGTGCCTGTCTGAACGTCCCATTTGCTTGTGCTTGCCTTGCATCCCCCCTGCCCTGCACCAGAAACCTTTCCTATCGTGTCCCTGTTCAAATATTTTTTCAACATTGTAATTATACTTGCCTCTTTTATTTTATGTGGCAGCTCATTCCATATACCCACCACCCTCTGAATGAAAAAACATATCCCTCAGGTCCATTCTTACCTTAAGCCTCTGTGTTCTAAAAGGATTGATCATCCACCTTATCTATGCCTCACATGATCTTATCAGGTCACCCTTCACCCCAGGGAAAAAATCCTAGCTGACTTAGGAGCTCTTTATAACTCAAGCCTTTCTTTCCTTGGGAATTTTTCTGTACCCTCTCTAATTACTTCCTTCCTATAGTATGGCCATCAGAACAACACAGAATATGCCAGATGTGGTCCTGCCCAATTGGAATGTGACATCCCACTCTTGCATTCCATTCCCTGTCTGATGAGGGCAAGCATGTCAAATTCCTTCTTAACCACCCTGTTTGCCAGTGCCACCACTTTCAGGGAACTATGTGCCTGTACCTCTAGGTCGCTCTTCCACAACCTATAAACATTGTGTACATGCTGTCCTGGTTTAACCTAACGGAAGACATCACTTCATATCTGTCCACATTGCATTCCATGGCTCAGATTCCCAGTCGATCTTGATCCTGTTGTAATCTCAGACAACTTTCACTATCCAGGGGACATCATACACGGAAAGCAAAAATGAGGGCTTGGTTTCCATGGCTATAGCGTGACCTGCCAACTTTTACAGCACCTTTGTGTTCTGCACTAGGCTCCAACATCTGTATACTTCTTCACAGACCACTCCAGACCCCCCCCCCCCACCTAATTTCAGTGTCATCTGCACATTTGCTAATCATTCCACCACATTCTCATCCAAGCTGTTCATGTATACAATAAATCACAGAACCCAACTTAGATCCCTGAGGCATGCTGTTGGTCACAGCAATCTGATTCCGCTACCACCTTTTTGATTCCTTCCAAATGGCCAGCTGATCCTGGACCCTACGTTGGATCCAAAGGCCGTGCTAAAGTCACTGTTTGTTCTATCGATAACTTTCAGGACCTCTCTGTTCTTCCCTGAATTCCCTGGCTTCCCTTCTCTACAGTACATACTGACAATAAGTATTCAGTTAATGCAGTTAAAAGTCAAATTGCATAAGAAAAAAAACTGCATTTGCTGGGCAGAATGAAAACAGAAATTGAAAACATTCAGTATATTGCATCTGAGAGAGAAGCTTGGGTCAGGGACCCTTCCTCAGACTGACAGGAGAGCAATGGATTTGTAGTTTTTGAACAGAGCTGGCTGGGTGGGTGCTGGAGTGAGGTGCAACACTCAATCCCAATCTGCCATGTGTTTGTGACCTCCTGTACTATCACAGTGAGACCCACTGTAAACAGCCTATTTTCTATCTGGGTCCTTTGCAACCTTCTGAAATGAGCAGTGAATTTTCTAACTTTGGAACTGATCTGAACTTTTTACATTGTGACAGAGTATTTAGAGGTGGTTTGGGAGGAATTGCTAGAGCAGCTTGCACACACACATTTTAAAACAGAATATTTGCAGGACTTTTGCAGGAGGCCACAAAGTATCAACAGCAGCTTACCTGGGAGAGCATGTGATCTTTGCAGGCAGGGAGAACAGTTTTGCTCTCAGAGAGGGAGGGTGTGAAACAGAGAGAGAGAGAGAGAGAGGAGGCAGAAATCAGTTCCAGAAGGACAAGCTGGCAAACTTAGGAAGGTTGCCTGGTCAAAGGAGAAGACGGGCAGTGTGAAAGGTGACCTGAAAGAAAGAGGATCATCTGGAGAGTCCTGAAGGGGACAAGTTTCGTCAGCAAGACTGATTGAGAAAGAATCAGTTGTGGATGTCCTGGAAAATAAATCTCTCTCTTAAAACCAGCAAGACCCTCCTGAGTGGTAGCCATTTACCTGTTAAGCACCAAAGCCTGGTGAACTTTGTTAATGCTAACTTCTGTGCACAGTACAAGAATTGCTTGCAACCCGTGAGATTGGATTGTGAACCAAAGAACTTTACTAATCTTAAATACACATTACACACACCTGCGCTTAGTATTAGAGGGGGGAGTAAGTAGTTAGGTAGGTTAAGTAATAAATTAAAGTTAAATTCTGTTTTCTTGTTCAAATATAATTAAAAATTACTTTTGTTTAAGTAACCCTGTGTTGTGCTGCTGGTTTTTGGGGTCCTCTGGACTCTGTAACACCATTAATACATCCATTTCCTTCCCCTTTTTTAAAATACCTGAGAGTTGGTGTTCATGTTTCTCATCACCTGATCTCCATATAATCCTTTTGCTTAACAACCTGCCACCCCCCCACATAGTGGTTTCTCTTCCCACAGCTGCAAACAGACCTGCTGTACATGACCAGAATTGTCTAAATTAACAATATTATTGTTCTCACAGATTGATGAAGAGACAATTGTGTCCTCAACGGGCGCCTTATCTTTGAAGCAAATTCCTGAGAAGATGGTAGTTATTGGTGCTGGTGTCATTGGTGTTGAATTGGTAAGAATCTAAACATAGATGAGACGTACCTTGTCAATAATGTGGGGGAAGCCAGAGAACGGAGGACCTCTTGGTGATTATGGATGTTGCAGAAGGAGGCTGCTTGGCCTGTTGTGAAAGTAGATAATGCATCCCACTTACATTCGAGTTTCTTCAGCTCCATATTTTTATCTAATTTCATCAAATTTGCAATTATTTCCAAGCAATGAATTCCAGATCATAGAATGCTATCTTCCATTCAAAAATATTTCTATTGCCAATTATCTGGCACCATAAAATGTTAGTCATTGATAAAAACAGAAGCCTTGAGCCCATCATGTTCATGCTAAATACCAGTTCTATGTCCCTGCCAGTTCTATGTCCATCGTCTCCTCTGCCTTGGCCAATTGTAATGATCACCCAGATGCTTCTTAAACAGCTCTGCCCCCACCACCCCCTCAGGCAGTGTGTTCCAGATTCCCTCATCTCTCTGGGAGAACCTTTTCTTCGATTCCTTCCAAATCTTCCATCCCCTGCCCTTTGCTTTCAATTGCTCTGCCATGGAGAAACATTTCCTGCATCCTCCCATCTTGTATTTATTGTTCTTCCACTGAAATATGATTCTCTTCATCCTTCTGGAAGGGAAGGAAGATTTTTTGAAAGCTTGATTATTTGGACAGAAACACCTGCATTTAAGTCTCCAGTCTGGGTGATGTAAGCAATTTGTCCTTCCTCACCAATTTCTTTGTACCTCAAATAAATTGTTTTCATTCACTGCCAAGCATTCTGTTCACTTGTCTCGACTGACTTCATGTTCAGAGTCATGGAATTGCAAAGTTCACAAAAAATTGGATGCATGGATAGGGTTGGATGAGTGTGAATCGTATCACGTGGAACCAGACTCTTTGGCCTAATTTGCCTCTGTGTTTAAAATAAAAGTTGCCTCTCAGGTTCCTGTTAAATCTCTACCTCCTCATTTTAAACCTATGTCCTCTGGTTACTGATTTCCCCTACTGTGGCAAAAGACTGCGTTCACCCACCTGTTCCTCTCGTGGTTTTGTATACCTCTGATAGATCACCCCTTATCCTCCTGTACTCCCAAGTAATAAAGGCTGTCCTATATAACCTCTCTCTGTAGCCTAGACCTCTGAGTCCTGGCAATATCCTCGTGATTTTTTTCTGCAGCTTGACAACACTGTGCCTATATTATGGTCTCCAAAGCTGAATGTAATACTCCAAAATTGTCCTCACCAACATCTTGTATAACTGCTACATAACTTCCAAACTTCTTATGCAATACTCTGACTGATGAAGACCAATGTGCCAAAAGACCTTTTGACAATACTACCTGTGACACCACTCAATCCCTAGCATTCACTATAGATCCTACCCATATTCGACCTTCCAAAATACAACATCTCACATTTCTCTGTATTCAATTCCATCAACCATTCCTCTGCTTACCTGCCTGACCAATCAAGGTTTTGCTCCAATCTTTGGCAACTATCTACAATACCAGACACTTTAGTGTCATCTGTAAACTTGTTCGTCTTGCCATGTATGATTTCATGTAATCCATTGATACAGATTACAAATAGCAATGGGCCCAACATCAAACCCTGTGGCACACCACTAGTCACAGGTCTCAAGTCTGAAAAGCAACATTCTGCTTTTTTCTATTCATTCTGGTATTGTACCTTGGATCCTATTGATCTAACTCTGCAGAGCAACCAACCACGTGGAACCTTATTGAATGCCTTGCCGAAATCCATATACACATCTACAGCTCTGCCCTTGTCAAACTTGGTCACATCTTCTTAAAAAAAAACTCTATATTAGATATATGAGACATGACCACCCAGTTAAAAAAACACTGCTGACTATTTCTGATCAGATCATATGTATCTTCTCCCTCAGAATACTCTGCAGTAACCAACTGACCACACATGTTAGGCTCACTAGGTGTAGTTCCCAGGCTTTTCATTGCAGCCTTACTTGAATTGAGGCATAACATTTGTTCCCCTCCAGTCACTTATGGTGCTTAATAACGACTCATAAATCCAATCCAGCTTCCCACTGTGCCCTTGGATACATCTGATCAGGTCCAGGAGATTTGTCTACCTTTGTATGCATCAGGACCTTCAGCACCTCTTCTTTTTAAAAAAAATCTTTACTTATTTGAAAAATTGTTAGTAACAGTACAAAATACAAACAGTAACAACATTTTTATATATATAAAAAAAAGAGAAAAAAAATATCAAAATTAAATCCTCACCCATCCCCCCACCCCTTCAGCCAGTTCTCTTAAGGAGAGCCAAAAATATATAAAGAAAAACTAAAAATAAGATAAATCAAAGTACATCTAAATGCATATTCCAAATATGGTAACCACTTATTAACAAAAAAAAATTGTCATCCAGATTATATGTAATTTTTTCCATAACAATGCAAGCTTTCACCGCATTATGTTAATCATTATATTATCTTTCCATGTACTTGCTACACATTTTGGACAATGCTAAATATACAAATGCAATTTGAAATTTATCCAACCCCAATCCCTTTAAAGGAATCACATAACCCAATAAAAAAATGGATGGATCTGATGGTAACTTAAACTTATACAATTTTTCCAAAATTAGCTTAATTTCTTCCCAAAATGGTTGTACAGGACCAAACAGCATGTAAAAAAGTACCAACACACGTACCACATCTAAAACAGAAATCTGATTCGAATTCCGACAATACAGGTAAAATCATCTCTCTACCATACATATTTTTCACCAAAGATCAAATTTCATAATGAGCAAATAAAGAATTTTCTGCAATATTAAAACGTTCTTTCATTTGATTAAAAGAAAGAAGCTGTCTCTCTACAAAGCAATCCTGTAATGTTATGAGAGTTATCCTTAGAATCCCAACTCTTTAAATGACTATTAAATATTGAAAAAGGAATAAGCTGATTATTATATAATGGCATTAAAATAGACAATTTACCTTTTGATCCTATAATCTTTTTTTTTGTCCATAACATCAATAAATGTTTTAATATCGGCATATTAACAAATTAATATTCCACCGAAATACAAATTGATGCATTGCAATTTCAGAAATACCTGCCATCTGAATTTTAGCCCAACTTGGAGGCCAATCCAGATCCATCAAACCACTAATAAATTTAAACTGGGCTGCTTCATAATAGTTCTGAAGGTGAGTTCATTGTAATCCACCTAATGCATACTTCCAAGTAAGTTTATTTAATGCTACCCTTGGTAATTTACCTTTCCATAAAAATTCCCTAGTGACTTTATTTAAATCCTGAAAAAAGTTCTTTGTAAGAAATCATGGTATTGATTGAAACAAATATTGAATACGTGGAGAAATATTCATTTTAATGCAATTAACCTGACCAATTAGAGTTAACGGAAGGTCCTTCCACTTAATTAAGACTACTTTAATCTTTTTCAGTAATGGAACATAATTTAATTTATATAAAGATTGATACTCAGTATTCACAATTATTCCTAAATATTTAATTTTATCTGACCATTTCAAATTAATAACATTTTTATATACTGAATAATCTCCTTCACCAACCAGTAGAATTTCACTTTTATCCCAATTAACTTTATATCCAGATAATAATCCGTACTGTAATAAACATTTCCGTAAATGTGGCAAAGATTGTTCTGGGTTTGTTAAATATATCAAAACATCGTCTGCAAATAAATTAATCTTATACTCTTCATCCATAACTCTCATCCCTTGTATCTGTTCAATTTGCCTGATTAATTGAGCTAATGGTTCAATTGCCAATGCAAACAGGGCTGGTGACAATGGACAATCTTGTCGGGTAGAACGTGTCAATTTAAACGACGATGAAACTTGTCCATTTGTCACCACCCTAGCAATCGGGTTTGTATATAAAGCTTTAACCAATAAAAAAAGGGCCAAATTTAAACCTCCAAAAAAGCTTAAATTAAAAAATCCCATTCGACTCTATCAAAAGTTTTTTCCACATCAAGTACCGATATGCATTAACCAAACTAATTAATTGAAGAATATTATCTGAAGCATGTCTATTTTTAATAAAACCTGTTTGGTCTACATGTATCAATTTAGGCAAATATTTAGCAAGTCGATTTGCTAACATTTTAGCTATTATTTTATAATCCATATTCAATAAAGAAATAGGTCTATACAAAGACACCTTTAACGGATCTCTCTTTCTTTGGAATTACAGTAATCAGAGCACTGGAACAAGATTCTGTTAACTCATAATGTTCAGTCACTTGTTGTAATACCTCATCAAACACCAAAGATAAATCTTCATAAAAAAACTTTATAAAATTCCACCGAAAACCCGTCATCACCTGGTGACTTGCCATTTCCAACATAGCTGTCTTCATTTCTAGATCTGTAAACAGAGCTTTCAAATCTATAATATCCTCTTCTTCTAATACTGATAACGTTAATGTAGATAAAAAAGAATCAATAGATCCATTATCCGGTCTCCCCTCAGAAGTATATAATTTTTTAGAAAATGAATAAAACTGGTCATTGAATTCCTGAGGTTTATAGGTATCTGTTGAATTCTTTTTAACAACATTAATAACCCGTGAGGTCTGTTCCTTCTTTAACTGCCATGCAAGTACTTTATGTGCCTTCTCACCCCCACTCATAATATCGTTGTTCAGCTCTATTAAGTAAACATTCAAATTGATAAGTCTGTAACGTATTATATCGCAGTTTCAATTTAGTCAAAGCTATTTTCTGATCTTCTGTCACTCTCTTCTGAAATTCCTTCTCCAGTTCATCAATTTGCTTCTCTAATTTAAGACTTTCAGCCATATACCCTTTCTTAACTTTAGTGCTATAACTAATTATTTGCCCTCTTAAGTAAGCTTTTAACGCATCCCATAACACAAAATGACTTTTCACTGAATTAGCATTTTCAGTTAAGAAAAACCAATCTGTTCCTTAACAAAAGTAACAAACTCAGGTTTTTTCAACAACATTGTATTAAATCTCCATCTATAGGATAAACGAACTACCTCTGAACTTTTATAGGAAAAAAATAATAAAGAATGATCTGATATAACTCTACTCTTATATTCTGCCTGCAATACTTTTTCTTGTAAATGTGCCGATATTAAAAAAATATCTATTCTGGAAAATGAATCATGTTGAGAAGAATGAAAAGAAAAATCTTTCTCTGTAAGTTTAACCCTTCTCCAAATATCTACCAAATTTAAATCTTTCATTAAAGCCCCAATTTGTATCGCCATCTTTGATTTCCTAATGTATTTTGGAGATTTATCCATCAAACGATCCAAAACACAATTGAAATTCCCCCACCCCCCACTAAAATATTTTCATTAGCTTGACTTAATGACAAAAAAGTGTCTAAAATAAAGCATTCATCATCCACATTAGGTGCATAGATATTAAGTAAATACCAAAGTTTGTTAAAGATTTTACAGTCCGCTTTTAAAACCCTCCCAGCATTCACCTCCAGAGAATGCAGCTCAAAAGATAAATTCTTATGAACTAAAATCGCTACACCTTTTGCCTTGGAGTCAAATGAAGAAAAAAACACATGACCAACCAATCTCTTTTCAATTTCAAATGCTCTTTTTTTGGTCAAATATATTTCTTGTAAGAAATCAATATCAGTTTTCATTTTCTTAATATAAGCTAAAACTCTCTTTCACCTAATTGGATTATTTAATCCCTGAACATTAAAAGTTGCAAATTTCAAACTAGACATCTTAACAAACTAACAATATAATCATTTAATACAAAAGATCGCTCTCCTGCTAATAAACAAAACTCACTCTCCCTCCCCTAATATTATATAAAAAGTTTATATAAAAAGGAATATAATTAATTTCCCCCCCCCCAAAAAAAAGAGGGAAAAAACCCAAAGGCAGTTACGCCCTAAAAACTGGGTGTGGTAAACCCCACCAGTGGCAGATGATTATCAAAGATTTCAGTGCCATCCACCTCCCCACCCCCAGCCAGAAAAACAATAAATATAATAATACAGTTCAATGTCATAAAAATATTCAACCCAACGACTCCAGTCCCAATGACTGGTTCAGATCTGCAATGTCAATAAGACTATGTGTCGAAGCCTCTTCCCATTTTTCTCATTCTGTCCATTTCCATTTCCATTGGCCCTTCCTTTAGGCGACGACTGCGAGACTCTTCCCTGACCACTTAGATCCGGTAACGAATTAGCAAAAACCAATGCGTCATGATCATTCTCAAAAAAATTGAGATTGATAATTGGCATAAAAAACCTTCAACATAGCAGGGTATCGAAAAGCAAATTTATATCCTTTCCGCCACAACACATCTTTGGCCGAATTAAACTCCTGTCGACGTCTAATAATTTCTTGATTCAAATCTGCATAAAGGAAACCTATTATTCTGGCTCATCATTGGGTTTGACTTTGTCTTCCCTTCTGTACCTCCAACCGCAAAATCATTTCTCGAGATAATTCAGGCACCGAATTAAAACTGCTCGTGATGGCTGTCCTGGTAATGGTTTCTTCCTTAGAGCTCTAAGTGCCCTCTCCAATACTAAACCACCCGGAAAGAACTCTTTACCCAACATCTCGGGGATTCAGTCCTTAAAACATTTTATTGGATCTGCTCCCTCAATATCTTCTGGAAGGCCCACAATTTTTACATTATTTCTCCGACTTTGATTTTCCAGTGAATCAATCTTTTTCAATAAATCTCTCTTCTGGATTCCCCAATCCATAAACAAATCTTCCACTTTCTCTATTTTATCCTTATTACGCACAACTTGCTCTTTACATTCAGAAAAGGCTGTCTCAATTTTTAAAAATTTTCCACTGAAGTAAGGCATTTATTAACATCTCTCTTAAATGTAGATATATCTTCAGACATATTAAACATTGTAGTTGTTACTTGAGTCATTTGTTGAGACATATTATCCATATGATAGACAATCCCTTCCAGAACAGTAAAAATAGAGTTCAATCCAGATTCCAGTGCCACATCTTGAGGTCTACCTTCTACAAACTCCTCCTCCAATTGTTCCTGTGAACTGGCCATTATAGGTAAGTCTTCTTCTTGTTTCACTGTTGTCAGGCCTTTTCCTGTGCGGCTGCGGGACTGTACACCCGACGACGGCACCCGACCACATCGGGGTGCCGCCGGTCAGGCCCCCCCCCCCGCAGACCACAAATGTTCCAGCAAATCGCGGACCCTGGAGGCACTGCGCATGCCCGGCAAGACCAGAGGCTGCGCAGGAGCAGTCTCCAACACCATCCTGCGCGCCCTCAACTCCCCCCTCGGCAGCGCAGGTTCAAGGGCTCTCTTCTCAGTCAGGTCACCCACGCGCCCGACATTGCGAATGCGCGGGTCAACGTCAGCTGATCTCGTTAGCAAGCTGGCGCCATCTTGCAGAGACAAGACCGGCACCGGCGTAATACTCAATCTAGCTGGAGTTCTCTGTGGCTTGGAGGTTCCAGACGGCAACTCCGTGGTTCCAACTGGACAGGTAGGCCTCAGTTCTTCAGCACTTTTAAAAAGTAGTTTTTTACTGTAATTGAGTCTTAGGTTTTTTAATATTAGCTGCCATTATAGACAAATAATGTACTTAGAAGTAAAAATAAAACATTTTTATACTTAAAGTTTAAAAACAGGTGTTTAAAAAAAACTGGCTGAGGAGGATTAGGACCGCACGTCTGCCCTTTACGCCATCTTGCCACGCCCCCCTTTCAGCACCTCTTCAACTGTAATCTTGACTGTTGTCAGCACACTATCATTGATTGTACCCAGTTCCCCACTCATGTCTTGCTCCAAAGTAAAAACCGAGGAGAAGCATTCTATGAGAACCATGACCATCTTCTGTGGCTGAGTTGATTCCAGCGTGGCTTCATTTTTTTTCTGGTTACATATTTCCCTTTATGTACATAAAATCTCTTGGGATTATCCTTAATGTTATCTGCCAGAGCTGTCCACTGTCCTCTTTTCTTGCCCTCCTCATTTTGTTTTTTAGCTTACTCCTCAGTTCCTGAAACTCCTCCTGGTATACTCAACAAGTATTCACAACAGAGGTTGGAAGATCTTTACTGGTGGTGAAATGGGAAGAGAAGAGGAAAGTCGGCTGAGGTGGAGACAGACAATGATTACACAGACATGCAAATGGCTCAATGGCCCACTACTACCTCTGCTACTTGAAGACTGAGTTCAACAGTCATGAGGTTATGTTGGAGCTTTATAAAACTCCTCTCAGACCACACTTGGAGTATTGCATACAGTTCTGGTCGCCTCATTACAGGAAGGGTGTAACTGCTTTGGAGAGGATGCAGAGATTTACCGGTACCTGAATGTTATCTGGATTGGTGAACAAGTCGTATGAAGTATGGTTGATAGATTTGTGGAGCAATGATGAATGAAAGATTGTGAGGGGCTTAGACAGGGTGGACACCCAGCACCTTTCCCATGAGTGTTAGGGGAGATGTCAAAGGCAAGGTTTTTTTTACACAAAAAATAGTGGGTGGCTAGAATCATTGGTGGTGGAGGCTGGTACAATATGTTGCAGGAGAGAACATTCCTGAAAGGATTTTACAAATTCCATTCCGTCTGAACCTTGTGCATTTCAAGTTTCGCAGTCAACCTTTGGTGAGATAAAATCCCCTGCTATGAAACCTTATTTGACCTGGCAAATTTGCTGCTTAATTCCAAGCCAGCTGTGACCAATTCCCCAACCTGCTGATGCCTTTTCAAACGGAGGAGAGTGAGGTGAAGCGGTGTTGTCACTGTGTTCTGCTCAGCCACAGCAATGAATTAGCACGTGCGCTGGCACGAGATGTCAGAGCTGTAATCCTCAGTTGTCTGCAGGGCTCCGTGTGGCAGCGGCTGGGTTCTGAAGTGACAGCTGTTGAGTTCCTGGGACACGTTGGAGGAATCGGGATTGACATGGAGATCTCAAAGAACTTTCAGCGCATTCTTCAGAAACAAGGTCTAAAGTTCAAACTTAACACGAAAGTAACTGCAGCAACAAAGCGACCTGATGGGAAGATTGATGTTGTGTGAGTATGCAGTAAGGGTTGGGTGGTTTTGGACCATGAGGTCATCACTGTAACTCAGATGTTTCTGATTTAGTGTCATGTCTCTCTCCAGCTTTGAGGCTGCCACTGGTGGAAAGGCGGATGTGCTCACATGTGATGTTTTGCTGGTCAGCATTGGGCGGCGGCCTTTTACGGAAAACCTGGGATTGCAGGAGATGGGAATTGAACTTGACAAGAAAGGTCGGATCCAGGTCAACAACCTATTCCAAACAAAGATCCCAAAGTAAGTCCCAAAGTAGTAGTGGTATCACTAACCATACACCAGACAATTCCAGAAACATTGTCTTTAGGAGATCACTGTCTCCCTGAGCTCAAGGTGCTTGAGTAGGTGAGCATGCATTTTCCCATGATGAGTGCAGGGGTTCTTCAGAATTTGGGGTGTTGTTTGAGTGGTCAGTTCAATCACTTGGGCACAAGGTTCAGTAAGTAGGCCCGGTGATCAGCTTCAATGGGTGACAATGTCTTGCTGTTATAAAAACATTAAACGTTGCAGTTCAGCACTGGTCCTTCAGTGACCAATGGAGACCTACTCCACAACAATCTAACCCTTCCCTACTACACACCATAGCCTCTATTTTTTTTGCCCCTATTGTACCAGCCTCCACCACCATCCCCAGCAATGTATTCCAGACACTCACCATTTTCTGTGTATAAAAACATAAGTGGATGTCCTCTGGTGTTTGCTGTTGTCACCTCAGGTAAAAGGAGCTGGCTGTTCACCTCACAATCTTGTATACCTCTATTAAGTCATCTATCAGCCCTCATCACTCCACCGACCTATCAACCATGCTTCATATGACGTTTTCCAATCCAGGCAACATCTTCTAGAAAGCATCTTCATCCTTCCTGTAATGAGGCAACCAGAACTGTACACAATACTCCCAAGTGTAACCTGAGCAGAATTTTATAAAGTTCCAATGTGACCTCATGGCTGTTGAACTCAATCTCCTCGCAGAGCAGGAGTGGGCCATTGAGCCATTTGCTTGTCTATGCAATCTACCTCAGCTGACTTTCTTGTAATCCTCCCAACTCTGTTGTGAATACTTGTTGAGTGAGCCTCCATGGTCCTCTGAGTCAGAAAGTTCCAAAGGTTCACTACCCTTTGGCTGAAGAAATTTCTTCCCAGCTCATCCTGGACTCAAGTCTGTGTCCCTTGTTCTAGAGCTCTGGAAGCTTTGGACGTACCAGAGGACCCCAAAAACTAGCAGCAATAGATATGCACCACAACACAGTTTTTAATTATAATTGAATAAGAAAACAGAATTAAACTTCACCTACTTACTTAATCTACTTAATCCCCCCCTCTAATACTAAGCGCAGGTGTATGTAATGTGTATATAAGCTTAGAAAAGTTATTTGGATCACAGTCCAATCTCATTGGTTGCAGGGAATTCTTGTACTGTGCAAAGAAGTTAGCATTAACAAAGTTCACCAGGCTTTGGTGCTTAACATTTGGTAGTCTTGACAATAAATCTGAAATCTGAGTTTGTACAATCTCACTTTGACCTGCGTGATTTTCTCCAGATGCTCTAATTTCCTCCCACCCTCCAAAATGTATGGGGTTCGTAAGCTAGTTAGGTTTAATTGGATGGCACAGGATTCATGGGCCAGAAGGCATTTCCGCTGTGCTATATCGTTAAAATGTATATCAAAAACCCCTGTTCATACTTCCTCAAAGAACTCCAACAGATTTCTCAAACAAGATAGCCACTGAAGGAAACTGTGCTGACTTTGGCCTATTTTTGCTTTCAACTACCCTGAAACCTCATCCTTAATAATGATCTCTGGAATCTTGCCTACCACTGAAGTCAGGCTAACCAGCCTATAGTTGTCACTCTTAGGAGTGACATTTGCAATTTTTCAGTCCTCTGGTGCCATGCCCAACTCTAGTGATTCTTAAAGGATCATTACCAATGCATTCACAATCTTTTTGGCTAACTTTTTCAAAACTCGGGAGTGAGCAATGGAAGGAAAGCAGAATCTCCCCCCACCCCAAGGAAACCCATGCAGAACACAGGGAGAATGTACAAACTCCTTACAGACAGTCCCTGATGCTGTAACAGCATTGCGCTAACCACCTCACTAATCGTGCCACTCAGGTCATCTGCCTTTTTTTGATCCCTGTTACCACTTGTCCAGTGTCATTTTCCAGCAGTCCACTCTTGCTTCTCCTTTATATTTGCTTAGTTACCTTCTGGTAGTTTTTAAAAGCTACCCAATCCTCCGGCTTCCCACTAATTATGGCAGTACTGCCTGCTCTACCTTTACCTTTTGCTGTTACGCTACCTTTGACTTCTCTTGTCAGCCACAGTTGCCTGAGCTTCCTCTACGTATGTTTCTGCTTCTTTGTGATGAATCACTCCTGCATCTTCCACATTCTTTCCAGAAGCTCCTGGCGTTCATCTTCCCTGCTCAGGTCCCTATCCATCAACTTTGGCCACTTCCTCTTTCATGCCATGGTAGTTATAACACCAACACATCTAACTTTAGCTACTGCCTCGCAAACTGCGGAACGAATTCTATCATATTGCAACAACTGCCTCCTAATCCAATCCAGTTCAATGAACGGCACTGACACCAGAATTTTCCATCTTTTCATCGTGGCTCGACCATCTCGTTGGCTTTCCACAAATTCCTTCTCTTGGGATCCAGCGCAAGTCTAACTTTGAGTGTACCTGGATACTGAGGTCCCTGGTAATCATAATAACACAGCCTTACTTGCATGCCTGTATGTGTTAAACTGTTAAAAATTTAAATTTAAAACTGGTAGAAAATTGCTTCCCACATCCTGACCGCGATTTGGAGACCTACATGTTATTCTGAGACCGTCTCCAATCCATGTGCAGTGCCCCTCCGTGTGTGTGACTGTCGCCAATCCATGCACAGTTCCTGTGTGTGTGTGTTTGACTGTCATCAATCCATGCACAGTTCCTCTGTGTGTGTGTGTGTGTGTGTGTGTGTGTGTGACCGTCACCAATCCATGCACAGTTCCTCTGTGTGTGTGTTTGACTGTCACCAATCCATGCACAGTTCCTGTGTGTGTGTGTGTGTGTGTGTGTGTGTGTGTGTGTGTGTGTGTGTGTGAGAGAGACCGTCACCAATTCCATGCACAGTTCCTGTGTGTGTGTGTGTGTGTGTGTGTTTGAGATCATCATCAATCCATAAACAATTCTTGTGTGTGTGATACTGTCACCAATCCATCAACCGTTCCCTTGTGTGTGTGAGAGACCATCACCAATCCATGGACAATTCATGTGTATACGTGCAAGACCGTCACCAATCCAAGGTCAGTTCCTGTGTATCTGTACAGTATATGACCATCATTAATCCATGTACTTTTCCTGTGTGTGTGTGACTGTCACCAACCCATGGACTGAACCTGACTGTGTGAATGATACCAATCTATGGACAGTTCCTATATTTGTAAGAGAGAGATCGTCACCATCCATGGACAGTTCCAATGTGAGTGTGACCATCAATAAGCTATGGATAGTTGCCACGTATGTATGGTCTCCATCAGCCATCCATGGACTGATCCCCTGTGTTTGTGACTGTCACCATTTTATGGACATTTCCTGCTTGTGTGTGACCATCACTAAGCCATGGATAGCTCCTATGTATGTGTGTGCAAGACCATCACAATCCATGAACATTTCTGTGTGTGTGACTGTGTGTATCGTCCATGGATGATAAAAAGAATATGACAGCCCTACTCAAAATACCTAAACCTTCTAGACTATAGACGACACTTTCCAATTTCAAGACAAGTTATCTTCAAAGAAACATAAGGATGATATTCCAAATTAATATATTATCACTCCAATAACCAAACTTTGTAGATGCAGCTTTATGTAGCTTTAATTTGGTGATATAAATGGATAAACATTTTGCATAACTTTGCATCAAGATTTTCATATTGATGAATAAACAAAGCATTCGGTTATATTTAAAGACATAACGATATAAAACTATAATAAGAGATGATTAAGACGAATTCAAAGAAAAGTATTTTGAGCTCACGTATCTTCCATGGTTCTCCGAAGAATGAAAGCAAGCTCTGAGTCTGCACGGATATTCTGACGTACAACGTCATGGTAACTCTAGTAACACTACACACAATTCTTATTCCTTAAAGGGATAGTCATAGACTTACTAAGAAGCAAAAATATAAGGTTTTAACCTTTACACCTACCTCATAGCTCTCTTTCATTCATGCGCCTGAATAGTGTTCTTTTAAATTTCCCTATTGTACCAGCCTCTACCACCAACACTGGCAATGCACTCCAGGCACCCATTCCTCTTGGTGCAAAAAAAAAATTATTCCTGACATTTCTCCTAAACTTTCCTCACTTCACTTTATACCAGGGGGTCTCAAACTCAATTTACCCGGGGGCGCTGGAGGTAGAGTCTGGGTGAGGCTGGGCCGCATCAGATTTTCCACAAGAAAAGCTCTTACAAAAACATTCCAATGTTATCAAATGTCTTTATTTTTATTTTTTAACACAAAATAAGATGAAAAAATAAATAAATTAACAATTCATAAGAAAAAAAAATCAATCAGTAATAAATAAATAAATAAAATGGAAGTAATAATAATACAGCAGATATAGAAGACTGAAGAAACCATATATAGTTGCTGACTGGAGAAATGTAATTATTATTATTCAGATTCAAATGTCTGTATTAACAGTTCTTTAACCTTTAACTTTCTGAACATGAATGGAACATTGAACATAAACTGTTATGAACATGTCTTCTTCTGCCTACTTCTTACTGCTAGAGATCTGGCAGCGCTTCCTCTCGCATAGCCGAGAGGAAGCTTAAGGGAAGAGGCAGTTGAGACCCTCAGTAGGGCTTGAAGATGCTCGTCAGTAAGTCTGGACCTGTACTTGGACTTATTGAAGTTCAAGGTAGAGAAGAGCTTTTGGCACAAGTATGTGCTCCCAAAAAGACACATGGTCCACTTGAACATTCGGGAAAGCTCAGGGAAGCTGGGGGGGGGGGGGCATTTCTCTCAAAAATTGCCCAAGCTTGTCTGCTTTTCCACTCACCTCCCTGAACTTGGTTTTGAGTTCAGAGTTGCACTGCAGGTCAATGAGCTCCATTTGAAGCACAGGAGGGGCATCTTGCACATCAAAGGAGAAGGGGTCCACAAAAATTTGAAATGTGGCTCTGTGCATCTTGAAGTCTGCAAATCTGTGATCAAATTCCTCCTGTAGCTTCAAAATCACATTCACATACTTCTCACCACTGAATGGTGTGCCAGAATCCATGAGTGCCTTGCATTCTGGGAAATGGCAAAGATTTGTCTGAGAAAGCTGGGCTTTCTATAACATAAGTTTCACAGAGAATGCTCTCACGTTGTCATAGGCAGCACTGACAAGTTGCCCCTGGCCTTGTAACTTCTTGTTCAGTACATTAAGCTCATGTGTAATATCAACAAGAAAAGCTAAGTCCATGAGCCATTTGGGATCACTTAGCACGGGAACAGCAACCCCATCTTTCTCCATGAAGGTTTTCACTTCCGCTCTCAACTCAAAAAACCTCTTCATTATGTTTCCCCTGCTGAGCCAACGTACCTCGGTGAAGTAGAGCACATCCCCATAATCTGACTCCATTTCCTCTAAAAAAGCACGGAAACTTCTGTGCTTTAAGCTCTTGGATCTGATTTGGTTGATGCATTTCATAACGACAGACATCACATTGTCAAACTTCAGGCATTTGCTGCAAAGAGCCTGCTGATGGATAATGCAGTGCAGAGCAATGGCCTCCTCCACACTCTCCTCTTCCAGTTTTTTTTTTAACAAGTGCCACCAGTCCATTTTTCCTCCCTGTCATTGATGGCGCTCCATCGGTTGTTATTCCAACAAACCTCTTTCATGGCAAACCGGCATTCTCAATGGCATCACACAGCTGGTAAAATATCTCCTGAGCGATGGTCTGGCCATGCATTGGAATTACTGTGAGCAACTCCTCTGTGACTTCAAAATTGTCATCAACACCACAAACATAGATTGCGAGCTGGGCAGTGTCGGTGATGTCTGTGGTCTCATCAAGAGCGACTGAGTATACACTGAAACATTTTGTTTTCTCACACAGTTGATCATAAACGTCACTTGACAGGTCAGAAATGCGCTCTGCCACGGTGTTGGCAGAAAGGCTGATGTTGCTAAACTGACCTTTCTTTTCTGGACAGACAATACTTGCAGCCTGTAATATGCACTTTTTGACAAATTCATCTTCTGTGAATGGCTTTCCTGCTTTAACAATCATCTCACTAACCACGTAGCTAGCTTCAACTGCTGCATCATTCTCTTTGGTTGCTTTCTTAAAGAAATCTTGTTGCCTCACTAGACATGTTTTAAGATTAACAACCCGGTTGGCTCTCATCTCCTTGGTATTTTGCATACTCCTCAGCATGTCTAGCTGTGTAATGACGTTTCAAATTGTATTCTTTGTGCAGTGCAACTTTCTCTGTGCAAATAAGACACGTCGGGATACCCCTGTGCTCAACAAAGAAATATTGCACTTCCCACTTTTCCTGAAATTGTCTGTGCTCATCACCAACCTTTCTCTTCACTGCAGGCTTTGAAAAAGACATGTATAATATATATAATTCCACTTGGTGTCACTGTTGCGTTGAAGTTT
Source organism: Narcine bancroftii (assembly GCF_036971445.1). Lineage (NCBI taxonomy): Eukaryota > Metazoa > Chordata > Chondrichthyes > Torpediniformes > Narcinidae > Narcine > Narcine bancroftii. Next base: position 38,340,404 of record NC_091481.1, read on the forward strand.
CAGTGTTTAGCCGATGCGTCTTTTCCGCTTCTTTTTCTGTCCCGCTGAGCAACAACTTCCTGGTTCAGACTGGACGCTGAACCGCGTGAAGCGGGAGCGGCCGTGGAAATTGCGCATGTGCCGCGTGCATATAATGACAAATAGAAAATGCACACAAATATGCTTATATTCGCAATAAGCCCAGCCGATGTCCCGCCCCCGAGAGCAATATATCCCACCGTGATTGGTAGGTTCGTTCAGCTCCGCACACAACACTGAAAAGTGCCAATCATATCAAACTCGCGGGCCGCACTAACATTAAACTTTCATATTAAGGCGGGGCCACAAACTATTGTCCCGAGGGCCGCAGTTGGCCCGCAGGCCGCAAGCTTGAGACCCCTGCTTTATACAGATGTTCTTTGGTATTTGCTGCTCTTGCCCTGGGGGGAAAAAGTGCTGGTTGTCCACCCTATCTATGCCTCTCATTTCCTGTATGTGTGACCATCACCAATCCATGCACAGTTCTGTGTGTCACCATCTATATGTGTGTGTGTGTGTGTGTGTGTGTGTGTGTGTGTGTGTGTGTGTGTGTGCATTTGTATGAGACTGTCACTGAGCCGTGGACCCTTCATCGCCTGCTATCAGCTGTGGGTGATTTTCCATTTGGCCACAATTTTCTGGGATAATGTCTGGGTGAGGTTTGTATCCTTGAAGTACAGATCCATGAAAAATCTGCTGCAGTAATCAAGTGGATAGTGGGCTCTGGTTGAGAAGGAGAATCCATGGGTTCCAGATTGTGCAAAGCAGCTCGCTGTGGCTCAGATCACATTGGAAATGGGAAAGCAGCATCCTGTCAGGCCATGAGATTTCTGGTGTGTTAATTCCTGTCAGGTATCAGGTATGGGAATGCAGTCCAACAGCATCAGAGGGATTTGGAAAGAGACGAACTAGCCTACGGCCTTACGAGCCTGAAAACGCCCAATCTCATTTGATCTCAGGTCATCTCTGGTCGGTACTTGGATAGGAGAAAGAGATGAACTAATTTTCAAACAAATGCCTTGAGTGGGAGGAGCATTTGCGTTGAGGCCAGAGCTTTGTGGCCAATGAACTGTGGATTATAGCTTGAACACATTGACAAAGTGATGGAATATTGAACAAATGTAACATGATGAGAGGGAGACAGGTTCATGAGCAGGTCCGATGGGGGTAGTAATCAATGTGGATTTGGCAAGGGTTTAAAGCCAGTAAGATTGGAAGAGGGGCGAACAGGAATGGAGCAAGCCTCAGTAAAGTGGAAACGATGCCAACTCTCCAATCTTCAAGGGTTCCTTTGTGTGGAAAATAGGATTTTTGTTCATTAATATCAGCCTCAATTACATCAATCTGATAGATTTTAAAATGAAATTAACAAATAATTTCCATCACTTTATTGTTTTTAAATGTTTATTAGCAGGATTGAGACACAATTTAAAAGGTCTTTGACAACGAGAGCTGTCACAAACAACCCCTTTAGGTGAAGGTGCCTAGTGGGTCTTCACCCCTGCAGGGGTCATACGAACAAAGGTGAAAACAAAGCATGGCCCAGGTCAATTTCAGTGTCATTTGCGGATTTCAGTTCCGTGTCCTGTGGTTCAAACCAGGAATCAAGTGTCTTTCCTGTCTGGTGTTGATATATGAAATGTATGGAACTGCCCCATGTTGAGAGTTGCCTCTTCCTTTCCACAGCATCTTTGCCATTGGAGATGTGATTCCAGGCCCTATGCTGGCTCACAAAGCTGAAGATGAGGGGATAATCTGTGTGGAAGGCATGGCTGGAGGAGCTGTTCACATTGACTATAACTGTGTCCCCTCTGTCGTGTACACTCACCCAGAAGTTGCTTGGGTTGGAAAGTCGGAGGAACAACTGAAAGAGGAGGTGATAACCAATAATTCCAAATCTTTAAGAACACCTGTTAATCTGAATTTATATCATTTAATTATATTTTAAAAGATGTAATTGTTTTAATTATTTACATTTATTTCAACTGCTGAGAAAAGCCTTTGATTATCAGTTAGTTGTAAACAATTTTGACGAAGGACCTTGTAGTGGAACAGATTGGACATCAGGAGTTGTGGGACAGAGTTACCTAGCTACGTGGCCTGCTCTTTTTAAATGTATTTATCTAACCATCACTGGCAGGGCCCATCCCTTAATACCCTAGAGGAGATCCTGCTGAAGTTGCTCCCATAGTTTGGGGGATGGGTGCCAGAGTTGGATCCAGTGACACTAAGGACTCGCAATGTGTATCCAGATAAGGGCTGTTCCCTTCACCTACTGTTCTTGTCCTTGATGGACAAGGTTCACAGGCTTGGGAGATGATGTTGAGGCCTCCCAGGTGAGTAGCTTGGTGCAGCCACTCTGCGCTGTTGGTGGAGGGATCTTGGCTTAGTGGGTGGCTGAGGGGCCAGTCAGGCTGCTTTGTTGTCTTAGCAATGGAAAATATATCCTTATCCAGCCCTCCCAAAAGTTTGTACACCCCATTCAAGTTTCCCTTATTTGGTTTTGTACAGGATAGATCTCTGATTCGTCCAATCTTTCCTCACAGCTAAGTTTGTAGCCCAGGCAACCTCCTTATGCTTCTGCACCCTCTCCACTGTACTCTAACCTGCCTGGCACTGTGTGCACCATTCAGGCTGCCCCCCTTACCCCTTTCAACAGGTTTATTGGTCTGATTGCCTACTGTTCTCAATATCATGTTTCCCTACCTGCAGCACCTCCCAAAATGCATTAACTTTTTGGCATTAAATCCCATTCTCTGCCTGAGTGATGCTCCATTTTCATCCTCTTGAAATTGAAAATCTTTTTTCCTGTCAACAAGACACCCAGTTTTTGTTTTGCTGCAACCTTGCTCCTCATGCTCCCTGAGAGAGGAGCTAGCCAAAATAAAATGGAAGGACATTCTAGCTGGGAAGACAACTGGGCAAAAATGGCAGGTATTTCTAGAAATTTTTCACAGGATTCAGAATAGATTCATCCCAAAGAGGAGGAAAGGCTATTCGAAGAGCAAATGGCAGCCATGGCTGACAAAGGAAATCAAGAGCAGTATCAGGTCTAATAGTATAAGATGGCAAAGCAGAGTAGGAGGTTAGAGGAATGGGAGGCCTTTAAAGACCAACAGAGAGAAACTAAGAAAGTCATTCAGGAGGGGAAAATGAAGTACGAGGACAAATTGGCAAGTAATATAAAATGGGATAGCAAAAGCTTCTTCAGATATGTTAAAAGGAAGAAATTGGTTAGGGCCAAAATTGGGCCCTATTAAACAGAGAGAGGTGAAATTATCAATGGGGACATGGAGATGGCTGAGGAATTTAACAATTACTTTGGATCTGTTTTCACCAAGGAGGATATAGGTTATGATCAGAATAGGGGTAGGGGTCAAGCAGTATCGAGGGACTTGGTGAAATTACCGAAGGAAGCAGAGAATTTGATGGATATTCAGATCCAGAAGCAGGTGGTTGTGAGCAAATTGTTAAAACTGAGGCCTGATAAGTCCCCTGGGCCTGATGGGCTGCATCCCAGGGTGCTTAGAGAGATTGCTCTGGAAATTGTGGAAGTACTAGTTGACATTTTCCAAAGTTTTTTAGATTCCGGGGAAGTGCCTGCAGACTGGAAAGTGGCTGATGGAGTACCACTTTTTAAGAAGGGAGGGAGAGAGAATACGGGAAATTATAGACCAGTCAGCCTGACGTTGGTTGTGGGGAAGATATTGGAATCCATCATTAAAAGAGAATTAGCAGAACACGTAGGAAGGAATAATAGTATCGGTGCTGGTCAGCATGGGTTCCTTAAAGGGAAATCTTGCTTGACTAATCTCCTGGAATTTTTCGAGGATGTAACAAGGAGGGTGGACTTGGGAGAGCCAGTGGATGTGGTGTACTTGGAAAGCTTTCAATAAAGTCCCACACAGGAGGCTAGGTTGCAAAATCAAGGAACATGGGTAGGGTGCTGTCATGGACAGATAATTGCTTGAGAAATAGGAAACAAAGGGTTGGGATAAACGGGTCATTTTCTGAATGGCAGGATGTGACAAGTGGGGTCCCGCAGGGGTCGGTGTTGGGCCCTCAGTTATTTATCATTTATGTAAATGATTTGGATGAGGGGATAAATAACTACATATGCAAATTCACAGATGACTCTAAACTGGGTGGTGGTGTAAAGTGTGAGGGGGATGTCAGGAAATTGCAAGGGGACTTGGACAGGTTAGGGGAGTGGGCAGAAAGATGGCAGATGAAGTTTAATGTGAGTAAATGCGAGGTTGTCCATTTTGGAGGCAGAAACAAGAAAGCAGAATATTATTTAAATGGAGTTAAGATAGGGAGTGAGGTAATGCAAAGGGATCTGGGCATACTTGTTCACCAGTCATTGAAAACTAGCATGCAGGTTCAGCAAGTGGTGAAGAAGGCGAATGGTATATTGGCTTTCATAAAGAGGGGATTGGAGTATAGGAGTAGAGAAGCCCTCCTGCAGTTTTACAGGGCCATGGTGAGACATCACCTGGAGTATTACGTCCAGTTTTGGTCCCCATATTTAAGAAAGGACATACTTGCTATAAAGGGAGTGCAGCGCAGGTTTACAAGGTTAGTTCCCGGGATGGCAGGATTGTCATACGTGGATAGGTTAGAAAGACTTGGACTATATGTGATGGAGTTTAGAAGGATGAAGGGAGACAAGATTGAGGCATTTAGGATTATCAAAGGGCTTGACAGGGTGAAGTCAGAGCACATGATCCCAATGATGGGTGAGACTAGGACTAGAGGGCATTTAAGACAGAAATGAGGAGAAAGTTTTTTACCCAGAGAGTTGTGGGTCTGTGGAATACATTGCCGCAGAGGGTAGTGGGGGCGGATTCGTTGGATGGATTTAAGAGAGAGTTGGATAAGGCTCTTTTGGGCAGGGGAGTTAAGGGTTATGGGGATAAGGCTGGGATTGGTTATTGAAAGGGAAAGATCAGCCATGATCCGATAACTAGCGGTGCTGGCTCGAAGGGCCAGTTGGCCTACTCCAGTACCTATTGTCTATTTTCTGTGCTTATCTAAATCATAACTATATGCTCCCAAAGGCATCCCGCAGGAAGTGATCCCAGCTCTCCGATATCCCTTATCTCTATGATCCTGTCAGTATTTCTCCAAGCTCGTTGACCTCCTGCCACACACCTCCAGCCCACCCACCGGGCACTAACCTCAGACGCTCTCTACGTGTTCTCCTAGTGACAGTGTGTCAGGGACCGGTGGAACTGGGAGCGGGGTTTTTTATATTTTATTTTTTCTTTTATAAATATACATAGTATATTCTTCAATATCACAATATATTAAAATTTTTCATACAAAAAAACAAAAGAAAAACCCCTTCCTACAAAATATAAATCCACACACCATCAGAGCTCACATTTATACTATCCATAAAAACCTCATGACTTAAAAAGTCTATGTTATAACAGCATTTGGCTAATGATCATTATTAATTATTGGGCCCTAATGTGGCTGCAAACCTTGACAAACATGTCATATTTGTTTTGTAGAGTATATGTAATTGGTATTCAACTATTTATCTCTACAGACCATCACGCTGTGAGTTAGGGAGAGTCAGACTTCCAAGTGATTGCAATACACTTCTTAGCCACTGCTAAAGTACTTCGACAAAATAAACTTGGAATTACCCAAAATATAAAGCTCTGGGTCGTCCGTGAATGTCACCCCTGTTATCCTTGTTAATGTTTCTGCAATACCCTGCCAAAAAGGCTTCACCGTTACACATGACCACATAGCATGTAAAAACATTCCTGTTTTGATCCCACATCTAAAACACCTCTCTGGTATTTCAGATTCTGACTTTTGTAGCTTCTGTGGTGTAAAATGTAATTGGTATAGGAACTTGTACTGAACCAATCCATACCTTGCATTTATAATTGATGACATGCCATCCAAACACCAGCCAGACCAACATCTTTCTGATATTACAACTCCTTTGTAAACCTGGTTTTGCATTTTCAATCTGAAGAACATAGTATTTCCCAGCCAGATCGTTCACTCCATCTCACTAATTTCAGATGGGAGCAACACTAGCACCCATCTTTCTCTCAAGAATGAACTTAGCTGGAGAAAACAGTTCCATTAGCTACTCCATATTTCTGTTTTAGTTGATCAGAAGAGAAGGGTCCCCTCTGCATAGCAGTCTTCAATGTTTCTTATTCCTTGTCTTACCAGGAGTTTAATATTCTGCTACCTATAGTCAGAGGTAACAAACACATTCTTACATAATGATATCCCTGCTTCTTTCCAATACACTCATTGATTTCTTGCCATACTTTGTTGATATTGACTTAACACTCCACATAGATAAAATCCTTTGCTGCCCCCTCTTTCATTGAGTATAATCCCATTCGAATCCATCAACTCTTGATGTTGTATTCCTTAAAAAAATAGACTAAACCCTCCCTACCCCTAATCCTCTATTTTCCTTCCATCCATGTTCCTACATAAGAGCCTTTTAAATGCCCCTAATGTTTCAGCCTCCACCACCATCCCTGGCAAGGCATTTCAGGCACCTACAACTCTCAGTGTAAAACAACTTACCCCTGATGTCTCCCCTAAACTTCCCTCCCTTCATCTCTGTTTACTATTACTACGTACCAAAAAGAGTCCCAGCTCTTAAACCTGCCTCATAAGACATTTTTCAATCCAGGCAACATCCTGGGAAATTTTCTCTGCCCCCTCCCCATCCTTCTATAATGAGGTGACCAGAACTGAACACAATATTCTAAGTATGGTCTCACCAGAGATTTGTAGAACCATAGAACACCTCTGCAGAGAAAGCAGGCCCTCTCGTCTGTGCTGACCATCATTCTGCTAGTCCCATTAACCTACTCCCATTCCATAACCCTCCAGCCTTCTCCCATCCATGTATTTATCCAATTTATTCCAAAAACTCAAGATCGAGTCCGTATTCACCACATCAGATGGTAGCTCATTCCACACTCCCACCATTTTCTGAACTTTCCCCCAATGTTCCCCCTAAACCTTTCCCCTTTCAGCTTAAAACTATGACCTCTTGTATTTATCTCCCCCTATCTAAGTGAAAAAAGCCTCCTCACATCCACTCTGTCTATACCTCTCATAATCTTGTAAACCTCTATCAAATCTCCCCTCATTCTTCCAAGGAATAAAGTCCTAACCTGTTTAATATTTCCCTGTAACTCAACTCCTGAAGACCCGGCAACATCTTAGTAAATCTTCTCTGCACTCTTTCAATCTTATTGATATCCTTCCTATAGTTTGGTGCCCAGAACTGCACAAAATATTCCAATTTGGCCTCACCAATGTCTTAAACAACTTCAACGAAATATCCCAACCCCTCTACTCAACACTTTCATGTTTAAACCCTAAGATCGCCAAAGCCGTTCTTTATAATCCTGTCCACCTGAGATGCCACCTTCAGGGAACAATATATTTGTATTCCCAGATCTCTCTGCTTCTCCGCACTCCTCAATGCCTTATCATTAACTGTATATCTCCTACTTTGGTTTGCCCTTCCAAAATGAATCTCCTCACTTATCTGCATTAAACTCCATTTGCCATTTCCTGGCCCATTCTCCTAGTGGGTCCAGATCCCTCTGCAAGCTTTGAGAATCTTCCTCGCTGTCCACAGCCCCTCCTATCTTCGTGTCATCAGCAAACTTGATCCAATTCACCACATTATCATTGATATAGGTGACAAACAACAATGGTCATGTTACGAGCCCAAAGGACCCCAAAACCCAGCAGCAATAGACTTTCACCAAGACAAGTGGTTTTCAAAACAGAAGTTATTTTTAATCAACTTCAAACATGAAAATAGAATCAAACTTTAACTTATCTCTATAACCATATAACCGTTTACAGCACGGAAACAGGCCATGTCGGCCCTTCAAGTCCGTACCAGTTCACTTGAACAACTCCACTAGCTCCTCCACAAACTCCTGAGGAAGTAGAGGCTTTCTTCATGATGCCATTGGTGTGTTGGTTCCAGGAAAAATCTTACAAGATAGTGAATCCCAAGAACCTACATTTGCTCATCCTCTCCACCTCTGATCCCCCATGATGAATTTTTTCCTGCAGCATTTCTATTACCCCTTACTGAACTAATAAAAGGATCCGATACATCCGTGTCCAGAAGACCATTAACATCAATCCATAACATTTATTTTGTGACCTTTTCAACCATTGACTGTGGAAATAATGGTTGAAAGGCATTCACCCTTTTTTCCACATGTTCCTATCTTGTTTGCAAACCCCATAATAAGAATGCCAAGTTTTGATTTTGCCCCGCTGCACACCAAGATATTGTACTTCCACACCGACATAGGTTTCTGTTCACCCACCTGACTTATGAGACTCATTGCATTTAGGTACACAACAATAATAGTTTTTTTTTTCCAGTGTTCTGCAACATCTATTTGTTCTGAATTCCAAGCACTATACTTATACTAAACCATACTCTATACTAACCCAAATTAGCCCCCTACTAATTCTATGCACACGTGTATGCAACGTGTGTGTAAATTCAAGAAAAGTTCTTTGATTCACAGTTTAATCTCACTTCTCCTTCTTCCAAGTTTTCTGGACGCAGGCAATTCTTAGACTGTGCACAGAATTCAACATGTATAAAATTCACCAGGCTTTGATGCTTGAAAGATAAATGTTTACCGCTCAGGAAGGTTCTTGTAGGGTTTGCAGAGAGAGATTTGTTGTTCCAGGATTTCCACAATTGAGGTACCACCATTAGTCACCTCAAGGTCTCGCTGATGAAACTTGCCCCATCAGGGTTTTCCAGGTGGTAACCTCTTTCTTTCAGGTTACCACAGAGCTCCTTCTGTACCTCTTATTCCAAGAGATAGCATTTCCAGCCATCCACTGCTTTTCGAACTTTTCATCAGTTCTTCCTGGATTGCACTTTTCAGTGTCCCAAACATACTGACTGAGAGAGCTTGTGACCTCTCCTTCACTCTCTCTCCAACTGAAACTCCAGTGATTCATGTGACTTGCAAAATCCCCACCTTCTTCAGCAAACAACAGGAATTCTTACTTCTGCTCCCATCTGTTGTTATTAGATAAACAAAACCCAGAAGTGACCTTTCTGTGAGAACTTTGCAGAGAGGGTACTTAGACAGTCTGACTCCAGCAAGACAATGGTCAAGCATATTATGAGCCATTAGTACCTACTGGTGAAATAACAGAGATCCTGCAATGTGAATTCTTCAGTCTTTCAAATAAGATCTGTTTTAAAATGTGTGTGTGTGTGTAACCTACTCTAAATCTTACAAATTCTCCCCAAATGTTACCAAATTCTCCCAAAATATTATAATCATTACAGTCCCAGTACCAATCCCTGAGGCACCCCACTCGTCACAGGCGTCTAGTCTGAGAAGCATCATCCACCATCTCTCTGAATTTTCCCACACAGTCAGTTTCCAATCCAGTTTACAACTTCTCCACAGACTAACCTCCTGCGTGGGACCTTGTCAAATGCCTTCCTAAAGTCCACGTAGACAACATCCACAGCCTTTCCTTTATCTCCCTCCTTGGTAACCTTCTCGAAAATCTCCACGACCTACATGCACAAAGCCATGCTGACTGTCCTTAATCAGCCCGTGACTGTCCAAATACCCTTATATCCTGTCTCTCAGAACTCCTTCCAATAATTTACCTACTACTGACGTCAGGCTCATTGGCCTAGAATTACCTGATTTATTTTTGGAGCTTTTTTTAAATAATGGAACAACCTGAGCTACCCTCCAATCCCCCTCACCTGTGGCTAAGGACAATTTGAATATATCTGCCAGGGCCCCTGCAATTTCTACACTAGTCTCCCACAAGGTCTGAGAGAATATCATATTCGGCCCGGGGGATTTATCTACCTTTATTCACTGTAAGGCAGCAAGCACCTCCTCCTCCTTAATCACGATATATTCCATGACCCTTCTGTTTGTTTCCCTTCCTTATGCACTTTGCCAGTTTCCTGTGTAAATACTGATGCAAAAAACAAAATTGTTTAAGATCTCCCCCATTACGTGAGGCTCCACACATGGTGACCACTCTGATCCTCGACAGGATGAATTTTGTCCATTATTATCCTTTTACTGATAATATATTTGTCCAGAGAAGAAACAAGCCTTCCGTCACGCATGCAGCCATCTTCAGCGCAAACTCCAGGAGATCCAAAATGAGTGGTGGACTAGCCTCGCCAAACGAACCCAGCTCAGCGCGGACATTGGCAAATTCAGGGGTTTCTACGAGGCTCTAAAGGCTGTGTACGGCCCCTCACCCCAAGTCCAAACCCCGCTGCGCAGCTCAGACGGCAAAGTCCTCCTCAGCGACAAGATCTCCATCCTCAACCGATGGTCAGAACACTTCCAATCTCTTTTCAGTGCCAACCGCTCAGTCCAAGATTCTGCCTTGCTCCAGCTCTCTCAACAGCCCCTAAGGCTAGAGCTGGATAAGGTCCTCACCCTGGATGAGACATATAAGGCAATCGAACAACTGAAAAGTGGCAAAGCAGCAGGTATGGATGGAATCCCCCCAGAGGTCTGGAAGGCTGGCGGCAAAACTCTGCATGCCAAACTGCATGAGTTTTTCAAGCTTTGTTGGGACCAAGGAAAACTGCCTCAGGATCTTTGTGATGCCACCATCATCACCCTGTACAAAAACAAAGGCGAGAAATCAGACTGCTCAAACTACAGGGGAATCACGTTGCTCTCCATTGCAGGCAAAATCTTCGCTAGGATTCTACTAAATAGAATAATACCTAGTGTCGCCGAGAATATTCTCCCAGAATCACAGAGCGGCTTTCGCGCAAACAGAGGAACTACTGACATGGTCTTTGCCCTCAGACAGCTCCAAGAAAAGTGCAGAGAACAAAACAAAGGACTCTACATCACCTTTGTTGACCTCACCAAAGCCTTCGACACCGTGAGCAGGAAAGGGCTTTGGCAAATACTAGAGCGCATCGGATGTCCCCCAAAGTTCCTCAACATGATTATCCAACTGCACGAAAACCAACAAGGTCGGGTCAGATACAGCAATGAGCTCTCTGAACCCTCCATTAACAATGGCGTGAAGCAAGGCTGTGTTCTCGCACCAACCCTCTTTTCAATCTTCTTCAGCATGATGCTGAACCAAGCCATGAAAGACCCCAACAATGAAGACGCTGTTTACATCCGGTACCGCACGGATGGCAGTCTCTTCAATCTGAGGCGCCTGCAAGCTCACACCAAGACACAAGAGAAACTTGTCCGTGAACTACTCTTTGCAGACGATGCCGCTTTAGTTGCCCATTCAGAGCCAGCTCTTCAGCGCTTGACGTCCTGCTTTGCGGAAACTGCCAAAATGTTTGGCCTGGAAGTCAGCCTGAAGAAAACTGAGGTCCTCCATCAGCCAGCTCCCCACCATGACTACCAGCCCCCCCACATCTCCATCGGGCACACAAAACTCAAAACGGTCAACCAGTTTACCTATCTCGGCTGCACCATTTCATCAGATGCAAGGATCGACAATGAGATAGACAACAGACTCGCCAAGGTATATAGCGCCTTTGGAAGACTACACAAAAGAGTCTGGAAAAACAACCAACTGAAAAACCTCACAAAGATAAGCGTATACAGAGCCGTTGTCATACCCACACTCCTGTTCGGCTCCGAATCATGGGTCCTCTACCTGCATCACCTACGGCTCCTAGAACGCTTCCACCAGCGTTGTCTCCGCTCCATCCTCAACATCCATTGGAGCGCTTTCATCCCTAACGTCGAAGTACTCGAGATGGCAGAGGTCGACAGCATCGAGTCCACCCTGCTGAAGATCCAGCTGTGCTGGATGGGTCACGTCTCCAGAATGGAGGACCATCGCCTTCCCAAGATCGTGTTATATGGCGAGCTCTCCACTGGCCACCGTGACAGAGGTGCACCAAAGAAAAGGTACAAGGACTGCCTAAAGAAATCTCTTGGTGCCTGCCACATTGACCACCGCCAGTGGGCTGATATCGCCTCAAACCGTGCATCTTGGCGCCTCACAGTTTGGCGGGCAGCAACCTCCTTCGAAGAAGACCGCAGAGCCCACCTCACTGACAAAAGGAAAAGGAGGAAAAACCCAACACCCAACCCCAACCAACCAATTTTCCCCTGCAGCCGCTGCAACCGTGTCTGCCTGTCCCACATCGGACTTGTCAGCCACAAACGAGCCTGCAGCTGACGTGGACTTTTACCCCCTCCATAAATCTTCGTCCGCGAAGCCAAGCCAAAGAAAAAGAATTTGTAGAAACCTTGGGTTTACCTTCACATTATCTGTCAGAGCAACCTCATGTCTCTTTTTGCCTTCCCAATTTCCTCCTTGAGTATTTTCTTGCATTTTCTGGATTCTTCCAAGTACCTCATTAGCTCCTTGTTACCTATACTCACTATACACCTTAACCAGATCACCAATATCCCTTGAAAACCATGTTTCCCTATGCCTGTTAATTTTGCCTTTAACCCTAACAGGAACATGCAAACCCTGCATTCTCAAAAATTTGCCTTTGAAGGCCATCCACTCACTTAACTCATCTTTGTCAGGAAACAACATATCCCAATTCACGCTCCCTAGATCTTTTCTCCTTTCCACAAAATTCGCCTTCCTCCAACATGAGGGCCAGACCTATCCTTCTCCAAAATAAACTTGAAGGTAATGACATTCTGGTCACTGGACCCAAAATGTTCACCTACACCTACTCTGTCACCTGACCTGTCTGGTTCCCTAATGGAAGATCAAGTACTGCATTTCCCTCATTGGTACCTCGATATATTGATTTAGAAAACTTCCCTGAACATATTTGACAAACTCCAAGCCTCCCAGCCCTTTCACAGTATGGCAGTCAATATTTGGAAAGTTTTAATCTGTCACAACTTTCTGCTATCTCTCTACAGATTTGCCTACATTTGGTTTATTTGTCCTTCTTATCCATAAATCTGACCCTTTTTTATAGCCATGATACTATCCCTGACCAGTAATGTTGTTCCCCTCCCCCCCCCCGCCCCCACTCCCAACCTATAACTTTTAGAAGCATTGAAGAATGAGGGGTATAGATAAATGGAAGCAGGCAATTTCCACTGAGGTTGGGTGACAAGAACTAGAGGTTAAGAGTGAAAGGTGAAATGTTTAAAGGGAACACTAAGGGGAACTTCTTCACACAGAGAATGGTGAGAGTGTGTATTTGAAGAGGCGAATGTGGGCTCGATTTTGACATTTAGGAAAATTTGGATAGGTACCTGGATGGGAGAGGAGGGATATGGTGCAAATGCAGGTCATTGGGACGAGACGGTATAATAGATCGACACAGACCAGATGGGCCGAAGGAACTGATTCTGTGTTTAATGCACAAAAATGTTAAAGAAGCTCAGTTGGGCCCTGCAGCAATTCCAGGGAGGCAAAGATATATATTTAATGTTTAGAGCCTGGGCCCTTTGTCAGAGTATGAGCAAAAAGCAGGCAGGTGCATGAATGAAAAGATAGGGAGGGGTGGGAAGTAGAGGCACGTGAAAGAGGCAGGCCAAAGTGCAAGAGGCCAAAGTTGGAGGTGGATAGGAAGGCAAGAGAGAAGAGCTGATCGGGGAGAGGCAGAGGAGACATAGGGATAAGGCAAGAGAGAGATGGGGTGGGGCTAATGGAAACCAGAGAGGTTGATGTTCATGCCATTGGGTTGGTGGCTGGTCTCAATTGGGCAGTGCATGAGACCTTGTACAGACATTATCAACATGGAAATAGGGTGGGGAATTAAAATGGGAAGATCCTCACTATTACAGCGTACAGAGTGAAGGTGCTCAACAAATCGAACTTCCAGTCTGCATACAGTTTTTCCGATGTAGAGAATGCCACAACCGGAGCACGGGATCCAGTAGACGACCCCTGCAGATTCACAGGTGAAGTGATGCTTCACTTGGAAGGACTGTATGGGGGCCTGAATGGTTGTGAGGGAGGCTGTGAGCATCTACCGACTTTCTTGTTTCACGCCTCTTGTGTTCTAGGGTTCTGTGGAAAATGTTTCCCCTCATGTCCCTTTCAAATGTTTTCCCTCTTACCTGGAAACTATGCCCTCAAGCTTTTTTTAATTTAGACATGCATGCATTTCCAACCCATGAGCCCGTGCTGCCCGATTACATCCAGTTAACCTACAATATCTGGTGTATTTTGAACGGTGGGAGGAAACTGGAGGATACCCACACAGACACAGGGAGAACGTACAAACTCCTCACAGACAGCGCGGGGATTTGAGCCCCGGTCCCAACCGCTGGGGCTGTAATAGTGTTGTGTTAAGCACTATGCCAGCTGTGCTGCCTGGGTAGTGGGATGTGGCACGGTTGGCAGAGCAACACAGTGCTATTACAGCTATTCTCATGGTTTTGTCAACCTCCACCTGTTCTGTAAATCTGTAGAGCAGATAGAGAGGCCCAGTCTATGCTACCTCTTCCTTTCATGAAAGCTCACCAGTCCCAGTTATGTCGTGGTGAATCTACATTGCACTCATTCCAGCTTAAAGAGATATTTTCTATAGGTGAGAGAGCAGAACAACACACAACACTCCCAAATGTGGTCACAACATCCCAACACCCGTACGCATTCTCTCTTTGACGAAGGCAGGTGTACCAAACCCCTTCACCACCCCTTCTACCTGGCTTCTACCTCCCAACAAAGTCCTGCCAGAGCCAAATTTAATAGAGCATCTAACTGAGTTAACTTCCATCTGCCATTCTTTGACACACACCCCCAGTTAACCTTATTCACTCGACATGGGGGAAGGGGACTTAACCGAAACCTGAGGGGTAACTATTTTACAGAGAGAAGGTGGTGAGTGTATGGAATGGGCTGCTGGAGGAGATAGATGAGAGGGGGTGGGGAGTACTTTTGCAATGTTTGAGATTAAAATTGGACAGATTCAAGATTCAGTTTATTATTAACCGTGTCCTATTACATGAAATTGCTTTTGCCTGCTGTAAGGCAGATTCGCCATCGGCCGAAATTGCCTGAAGTGCCTCTTACACTTCGAGAAAGAGAAGCAAAAGAAAGTCCCCCCCTCAGAGTCAACGAGTGTTCATAGATTCACCTCCAGCATTTCCACAGCCTCTGCAACCACACAGAGTCCAGTCCAAATTATTGGCAACACTAGCTCCAAAACTGAACCTCCAATGCAGTCAAGAACCCTTCTGCGCCTTCGGCACCCTCTCACATCCCGCTCCAATACCTGGTACCCCTTCAGCCAGTTTCGAGTCCATCTCCAGCATTCCGCAGCCAGACACGAGTCCCCCAATTGCCTTCTCCATCAGCCAACAGCCTCCGTGGGTTCCTCCATCCGCTCGCCACATGCGTGGGTTTTTCAGCCGCAGAGGCCCCCTCACTGGTCCACTGCCGTGGTCACCGTCCCATGGGTTGTCTCTGCCTCTCCTTCTCAGACGGGGGATGGTCTCCCCATTTTCAGGTTCCCTGCTCCAGTCCTCCGCTCCCCTGGAGTCTACAACCCCTCGTGGCTGCTTCCAATCATAGGCGCTGCCATCTTGGGCACAGACCTCGCGGTCGCAGGATTTTAAATGAAACTGCTATCGGCTCCTTTAATGGGCCATTCAAAGCCTGTGTGGAGCTGACGACAGTCGGACTGGACAGTTGGACCCAGTGGGAGGCTGTATCTCCTCACTCTCCATGGGTCCGCATCAGCAGCAGTGCTGCCGTTACAGTGGCTCTGGCAGTGCCACCATTTTTGATGTTTTCATGGTCAGCATTGGATAGGATGGGCTCAGAGGGAAATGAGTCAAGACCAGGTGGGTGGGATGTTTCGGTCAAAGATCCTGTTTCCATCTGTGTGAGTCTTTGCTTCTTCAAACTTGGGACTCTCACAGGTCATAGCCATAATGCACATAAAAGACCCTTCAGGCCATCTTGTCCATGCTGACCAAGTTGGCATTCTGGGTCAGGCCCATTTGCTCTCATTTGGTCCATTTAAGTCCTTCCCATCCATAAATCTGTCCAATTATCTTTTGAACGTTGTCATTGTAGCCTTCTCCTGTTTCCTCTTGCAGCTCATTCCAGATACGGACCACCCTCTGAGGGAAAAAGTTGCCCCTCAGGTCTCTCCCCTTAAACCTATCCCTCCAATTCCAGAATCATCAACATTGGGAAATGAACTGTGAGCGTTCACTTCATCCATCCTTGGAAGTGATCTGTGGAAACCTTGTAGACAGTAGCGAGGACCCAGCTGCTCCTGCGTCTCTCTCTAACCCAAGCCCTCCGGTCCTAGAATCATCCTGATGAATCATCCTCTGCAACCTTCCCATGTCTCGGCATCCTTTTAGTTGAGGATGTGTGTGAACCTGCTTAATGTGTCCAACTTCCTTCACCCACAGGGCACTCCTTACAAAATTGGGAAGTTTCCATTTGCTGCCAACAGCAGAGCAAAGACCAACAATGACACAGATGGTCTGGTGAAGATTCTCAGTCACAAAGAAACGGACAGGATGTTGGGGGCACACATCCTTGGGCCTGTGAGTATAAAACCCAACAAATCATGAATGATGCCAGTGAATTCTTTCTTTCTCTCTCTCTCTCTCTCTCATCATGTGTTTGTCTTCATTTCCAGGGTGCTGGGGAAATGATCAATGAAGCAGCACTTGCCATGGAGTACGGAGCCTCGTGTGAGGACATTGCCCGGGTTTGTCATGCCCATCCGGTGAGTAGCACTGTTTGCAGTGACGGTCACTGACCTGGACACTTGTCCCACCGAATCCATACCCACTCACACTTATCGTGTTCCATTCTCACCACCAAACACGACAACACAGAAATAGACCTTTTGGCCCATTTGGTCTGTGCTGAACTAATCCACCTCGTCCCAACGATGTGCATGTCTCTTTGCTCCACCCATATTCCATCACTCATCCCTGTATTAACCCACAACCCACACGTCTCTGGGATACAGGAACAAACTGGCTTGCACAGAGAACCTGCACACTCTTCATGAACAGAAAATGAGGCCAGGATCGATCCCGATCCCTGGAGCTGGGAGGCAACTGCTTTGCCACCTCATCTCTGTGACACCCTCTAACTGGCAGAGATTTTCTCTATTACTTGATGCTAACTCTAAAAATGGAATTATCTCCAGATGGTGCAAAGGTAGGTGGAGGAGCAGGTGGGGTAGAGGAAGCACAGAGGCCGCAGCAAAAAGGGCAGGGGAGTGGCAAATTAAATACATTGTCAGAAAGTGAACGGTCGTGCACTTTGGTAGAAAAAAATAAATGGACAGTTGATTTTTTAAATGGGGAAAAACTGAAAAATACCCAGATCCAAAGTGACCTGGGAGTCCTCGAGCGGGATAGCCTGAAGGTGGTGAAGGAGGCAAGCACTGATGTGATGTTGAGGCCTTATAAGGCACTGGTGCGACCTCATTTGGAGTATTGTGTGCAGTTTTGAACTTTAAGAAAAGATATGCTGATGTTGGAGCGGGCTCAAAACATGTTCACAGGGAGGATTCCAGCAATGAAAGGGTTATCTTTCATATGAGGAGCGTTGGACAGCTCTTGGCCTCGTTGGAATTTAGGAGAATGAGAGAGGATCTCATTGAAACATTTTGAATGTTGTAAGGTAGATGATGTACAGAGTAGATGTAGAAAGGTTGTTCCCCAGGGCAGGAGAGTCTAGGACAATAGGGGACAACTTCTGGATTGAAGAGCGTCCACTTAGAACAGAAACATGGAGGAATTTCTTTTGCCAAAGGGTGGTAAATCTGAAATTTGTTGCCACAGCTGGTTGTAGAGCTGTATTTAAGGCAGAGATTGATAGGTTTTGATTATTCAGGGATCAAAGGTTATGGGAAAAGGCTGAGTGGGAAAATGGAGCAGCTCATGATTCAATGTTGGGGCACGTCAGAACTAAACTTGGGAATTATTTAAATAAAACTTTGATGGAGGTTAGATGAAGGTTTTGTGAAATGGCCAATGGTCTGAGGGAGTGGAAACACTGGTGCATTTTACTTCATTGACAAAGATAACCAGGACAGATCAATGGAGATGGTTTCCCTGAGGAACTTAACCTGTTTCCGTCCTATGCATTGTGGTCTTTATCTCCAACTTCAATTTAAATTTCGGCCCACCGCCCATGCTGCCCACTTTACACCCTATTATCGTATTGGGCAGCATAGAGGACCCCCTTTCTTCTCTAGAAAATCGCCTCAAAAACCACCCCGGGTCCGATACATGAAGGTGACATTTTGGTGTCATCATTTTGGGCACTGAAATACAAAGCACTCAAGCTACTCACCCAGCTTCCAGAATCCCATGGAGGTGCTGCGGCTGTCCAGGAAGTAAGCCGGCAGCTTTGTGGGCCATCTTCCCTCAGGTGGCCCGTGCTTTCTGGAGCCACCACTCCCTCTCCATGTGAGAAAGCTGACCACGGTGGCCCCCGCCAGCAACGCAACAGTTGTGTTTGTAGTGCACGCCAGTGGTACGATCGATCACTTGCTTTGAGAGGAATGTTGGGCCTCGATGATCAGGCTCACACTGAGCCTTTGTTCAATGGGCACAACTCCCCGAGCAAATTGAATGTGGCGTGGGGGAAGGTAGCAGTGGGTGAGTGGTCTATCGAGCCTCCAACAGTGGGCCCTGCCTGTTGCCCTGGTGACCGGCTTCTCTCCCTCCTGCCCTTGCGCACCCACCGATCCCGGCACCATTGAGGGGATAAGCAGCCTGAGCCTCAGCATGTGGCAGGCAGGAGGATGTGTTTCTGGTGTTGCTTGTGTGTGAGGAGACTTCGGCATCTTGGCCTTGCAAGGCATGAGGGTTTCCATCAAGATGAGTGAAGGCTCACACAAATACGCATTATCTACAAGGGGCCTTGCAGGATGAACCTACTTATTGGGCACCTGTAAATACACTAAAACAAATGTTTCCTAAAATTTCACCCTAAAAGGGGGGGGGGTCTTATTTGCGAATGGGTCCTATATTCCATCAAATAAGGTAATCTACACCCCTGGTATGTTTCAAACGGTGGGAGGAAACCAGAGTCCCCAGGGAAGACCCACACAGACACAGGGAAAGCCCACACAGACACAGGGAAAGTGAACACATACACAGGGAAAGCCCACACAGACACAGGGAAAGCCCACACAGACACAGGGAAAACCCACACAGACACAGGGAAAACCCACACAGACACAGGGAAAACCCACACAGACACAGGGAAAGCCCACACAGACACAGGGAAAGTGAACACAGACACAGGGAAAACCCACACAGACACAGGGAAAGCCCACACAGACACAGGGAAAACCCACACAGACACAGGGAAAACCCACACAGACACAGGGAAAACCCACACAGACACAGGGAAAGCCCACACAGACACAGGGAAAGTGAACACAGACACAGGGAAAACCCACACAGACACAGGGAAAGTGAACACAGACACAGGGAAAACCCACACAGACACAGAGAAAGCCCACACAGACACAGAGAAAGCCCACACAGACACAGGGAAAGTGAACACAGACACAGGGAAAGCCCACACAGACAGAGGGAAAGTGAACACACTCCTTACAGACAGCGCAAAATTCAAACTCCGGTCCTGTTTCTGGTACTGTAAAGGCACAACAGTCATTACGGTACCTGTGCCCTCCACCCCCACCTTGTCTTTAAAATTATGGAATTGGCTTCCCAAATACTGATATCCCATGCTGATAATTCATGGCTGTGGTCTTTTTTGAATGAGTTGTTAGAGGAGGAGACGAGGGAGTTGATGAAGGCATGGTGGGTGGTAGTTATATTTTAAAGTCAGCCCAGCCCGGGAAGTGCCGACCTACCTAAACCTACGTAACATCAATTTAATCCTCACAGCCTACTTTTCTTACATCCCTGTGCTTATCTTGAGAGTATTTTGAATGCACTGTTGTAGCAGGCCTCCAGCACCACCCCCAGCAATTCCAAAGTAAACAAAAAAGTGCCTCTTCCATCTCCCCAAAATTTTGCTCCCCTTATTTTGAACCAATGTCCTCCTAGGAAAGAGTGCTGGCTGCCCACTCTGAACCCCCCATAATCTTGTGTGCCTGTAACATGATGTCCCAATCCTTTTCTCAGTTTCCTGACTGATGAAATCAAGTGTGCCAAATGCCACCTTCACAGTCTTGTTGACCCAGGGAACTATGTGCTTGTAAACCTTGGCCTCCCTGTTCTTTAACACGTTTCGGAGCCCTGCTGTTTACTATGCAATACTATTCTATGATTTACCAAAATACAAACCTGTACTTAACCAAGTTAAACTCTATCTGCCATTTCTTTCGTAAGGCATTTGACAAGTCCTGAATGGTAGGTTGGACCAAAGATTAAGGAACATTGGAGCCAAGGAGAGCTGGGTAATTGTATCCAAAATTAAAATGTGAGGACTTCAGTCCCTGGTCTACATCAATAGTGGTGACATAGAGATAGTTGACAGCTTTAAATTCCTCAGGGTAACCATCTCCATTGACCTGTCCTGGTCATCCTTGTCAATGCAGCGGCCAGTAAAGTGCACCAGTGTTTCCACTTCCTCAGACCATTGGCCATTTCACAAAACCTTCATCTCACCTGCATCAAAGTTTGATTTAAATCATTCCCACATTCAGTTCTGACGTGTACTGAAGCCTATTATTTGTGTCCCATGCCTCTGGTGTGTATCGCCAAGCTCACTCTTCACTTCCCCCTACCCCCAACATCCATTGTGTAATCAGTGATTAAGCTCTTCTGACCAACTCTGCTTTTATTTTCTCTTCCAGACCGTCTCAGAAGCGTTCAGGGAAGCAAACATAGCGGCATCTTTTGGCAAAGCCATTAACTTCTGAAAAGTCCTAGGATTTGTACATAGTCTGTAACTTGGGATCTGGACTGAAATGAGGTTGAAATGATGATAAGGAATGAAATGATCTTGTCAGGAGAATTTTACACAGCTATTGAAAGAATTGTCGTAAACAACTTGTTGTCTTTGATGTCATGTTGTTTGTATTTTAACAGAAATAAAACTAAGGGAATGGTGTACAGATTTCAGTTTTAATATATGCAGCAAATCTTCTCCATGTGTTCAAATTGAGCAGCGTGGAGACTGGATACTTATTTTATGATGAAATCTTGCAATCTCACCGCTGCCCATAAAGTTTCACAGCCAATAGGGTGTGTTAGAGGAGTGGGCCAGCTTGTTATCATTCATACACTACAATTAAATTCTTATTTTGTAAAAGAAAATCCAGCTATGAGAGTGCACGGAACAGAATTTGAAAGAGGCTGTAATACAAAGGGAAGCTAAATATTCACAATTATCCAAGACCAAAAAAAGTGACTGAAATGATGCAGGTAAGTCCTTGATTCGTAGCAAGGGAAAGTTCAAGAGCCTGGTAGCTGTGGGGAACTGCTCTTGAACCTAGAGGTGCTGCTCTCTCGCCCAAAGGAAGCAATAAGAAGAGGTTATGAAGTTGGCTGCTTTCATGAGTCATAAATGTCTGTCATGAATGGGAGGCTGTGATGGGCCTGGCCACATTCACTATCTCCTGCAGCCTTCGGCCTTTCTGGGCACTCGAACTTCCAAACCAGGCAGTCATGCAACCAATCAGTATACTCTCCACAGTGAGTATCTAACAACATGCCTAATCTCCTTAGACTCTTGGGAAATTAGAGCTGTTCGAGTGTCTTCATGGTTGCACTGATGTGCTGGCTCCAGGAGAGGTCCTCTGATTGGTGAGCTCACAGGAACTTGAAGGTAATAACCCTCTGCATCTCTGACCCACCTCTGTGAACAGGTATGTGAGCCCTCAGCCTCTCCTTCCTAAAATTGAGAGCATGCCAATCACATTTACCAGTGCTAGGCTTGCAGTCTTTTTTTTAAATTTATGTATGAGACTCTAGTCTCGGTAACATCCTTTGCAACCCCTTCCCATTTATTGATGCCCTTCCTCGAGCTGGGTGACCAGAATTGCACGCAGCATCCCATGTGTGGTCTCACCGACACCTTGCACAGCTGGATCACAAAGTCTCTATCTTACACTCTATACCCCATCCAATCAAGGCCAGTGTACCAAATGCCTTCTACACCACCATGTCCTCCTGAGTCGCCACTTCCAGGAAACTGCGGTGTCAACTGTAAATTTATTAATTGTATCAACTCTCTCCTTAAGAAAGGAGCAGGACTGTTGGCTCCACATTCCAGGGTGCAAGTGCTTCAAGGGCTCATAGGTGGGGGTAAAGAAGATGTTACAAACATGAGGCCATGGCCCCTTTCACAATTACATCCCACTAAATTGGCCATTCATTGTCCTGGGATAGGAATAGTGGTTGAGCTGTTCACATTTGACCACTCTTAACTGGGACACTGAATGCTTTCACATTTGCAAGGAGCCATCCCCAGGGTTAGGACTGTTCTACCTTCTGCCGGTGATGTCATGACGCATCGAGCAATGGTGGGCCTGCCCTAAATCCTGATTTTATATTTGAACAAAATTAATCAGCCTAATTATAACATAATTCAGCTTTATGTACAGTTCAGTATGAGCCCTTCAGCCCTTGTTGCTGTTGTGCCGACCAATATAAACCATTATAAGGGAAAGTGCTGGCAATAAACAGCAATAGCGGACAATTTTTAAACGGTGGGAGAATTAGTAGCGCTATAGCGCACAATATATAAATACCGTGGGAAAGTTGGTTGCTCTATCATGTACAATTTATAAATACTGTGAGGGAAAAGTGATGGTGGACCTGCCCTCCCAGAATTCCATGCAGCAAAGATAGGGGTTTCTCTGTGTAAATTGTATGCTATAGCGCTGCCAACTTTCCCACGCTTCAAAAATTGTCCGCTATTGCTATTTATTTCCTCTCTCGCTCTCTCTCTCTCCTACTTCAATTTTCCCATGGCAAAGTTTATACCTTCATTTTAATCTTCCTGCACACGCAAAAACAGGTCATTTCAATCCCAATGCAATTACCCGTTTCACACATGCCTGATTGCAATGCTGACATCTGCAGACTCTGGGGATTGTACTAGGGGTTGAGGCCTCCAATCCCCGGCATGAGATGACATAATCTCATGTCGGTATTGAGTTGATTTTGTTTTCACCCTAAACACTTTAAAGGCTGATTGATGTTTGATTCCTGGGACCACTTGCAAATGTGAAAGGGGCCTATATTGTAAGAGCTGAGGAACAAGAAAGGCATGATCACCTTGATGGGAGAGTACTACAGGCCCCCAGATAGTCAAAAGGAGTTAGAGGAGTAAATATGTCAGGATGTTGTCAATAGTATGGGATTTTAACCTTATAAATATTGAATGGGAAAGTCATAGAAAGATTTTGACAGGATGGAATTTGTCAAATGTTTTCAGGAACATTTCCTCGGGTAATATATGGAAGGGAGATCTAGTCGTGGGAAAATAGGAAGGACAAGCAGATGAAGTACTTGTAGATGCGTCTTTGGAGACCAGTGTCATTGTTCTATTATGTTCAAGATAGTTATGGAGACAGA
This sequence comes from Narcine bancroftii, assembly GCF_036971445.1. NCBI lineage: Eukaryota > Metazoa > Chordata > Chondrichthyes > Torpediniformes > Narcinidae > Narcine > Narcine bancroftii. The sequence goes on from NC_091481.1 coordinate 38,363,938, forward strand.
CAGGGCAGAACTATAACCATACATAACCATATAACATTAACAATTACAGTACAGAAGCAGGCCAGTTTGGCCCTTCAAATCCATGCCAAACACTTTCTCCCACTGGACCGCCCCCAGCCCATAACCCTCCACACTTCTCTCGTCCATTTGGAACTAGGGGCAAGGCAAAAGGCAAGAATGCTGAAGCTAAATGGAACAGGTCGTTTGAAGGAAGGGCAGCTTTAGAAATATTTGATGTTTTTAAAAGTGTCCAGGACACGCACGTTCCCTTCATGCAGGTGTAGGGAAGCTTGGATAATGAGGGAAATTAAGGCTCTGGTCAAGAGAAAGAAGGAGGCAATTTTATAAAGAATCCAAAAAAAAAGGCAGGAGCCCACTGAATCCTGCTTCATATAGACCCATCTCATCATTGAACACATTATTAAAGCATTGGCCAATATGTGGGCAGAAACTTTGCCAAAATTTACGAATCCAGACCAAGCTGGATTTGTAGAAAGGTGACAATCAGCAAACAACATAGTACATCTGGCACAGTCAGAGGTGGATGCAGGAGTGGCCACAGCTCTGGATGTGGAGAAAGCCTTAGATAGGAGTGGGACGTTTTTGTTCAAGGTATTGGAGAAATTTGGATTGGGTCACACATTTATTAACTGGATGAGGACCTAAACCCCAAACAAAAATGATTACAAATGGGCAGATGTCTCCAGTGTCCCTTTGAGCAGGTCCAGTAGCCAGGGCTGTCCATTGTTCATACTGGCCATTGAGCGACTGGCGGAAGCCAGACATAAAGGCTCAGGCTGGGCCAGGTGGAACACAAAATCAACCTTTTTACTGCTGATTTGTTAGTATATTTGACAGACCCCGGCCAGGCTGGGGACCACACTGGAGGATTCTAGCAAACCTGCACAAAAGTGAGATTATGCCTTTGACAAATGGGGATTATAAACAATATCAACAGAAAAGGATTTATGCAATTTATACAAACTTAATGATCTCCCTTTGTTCCGGAAGGTTGAGAAAGACATTGCTAGATGGAGGACTCGGCCCACAACACTGTTGGCCAGAATTAACTGTGTCAGAATGAAGGTGATGCCAAGGCTCCAGGACCTTTTTCAATCATTACCCATTTTGTTGCCACAGGACTTAATTAAAATGCTCAACGAATGTGTCAGGAGGTTCCTGTGGAACGGTAAAGTGGCTAGAATCTCCATGGAAAAGTTGACGTGGGACTATAATTTGGGGGGAGGGGGTTTAAAATGACCTGATTTCAAAAAATATTACCAGGCGGTTTATTGCCTCACAAATTGGTCCACGTGAAGTAGGTGAAAAGATAGCAAATGGGACACTAAATTAATCTAAAAGAAAACGGTTAACCCCATACTAAAGCATGCACTTCAGACATGGCAAAGAATAAATCAATGTATTGGATTGAAGGTGGGGATATTGCCCAAAACATCTTTGACCCAGAACAATTTAATACCCTTGACTCTGGGTAATACAATTCTGGATACGTGGTGTCAGAAACGGATCAAGTGTATCAAGGATTGTGTTATGAGTCCAGAGGATCCCAAAACCCAGCAGCAACAAAATTCTCCAAGACAAATGGTTACTTAAACAAAAGTTGTTTTTAATTATCTTTAAACGTGAAAACAGAATCACACTTTAACTTATCACTATTGACTTAGCTAACCTAACTTAACCCCCTTCTAATTCTAAGCACACGTGTGTGTAATGTGTGTGTACATTCAGAAAAGTTCTTTGATTCACAGTCCAATCTCACTTCTCACTCCTCCAAGTTCACTGGTTGCAAGCAATTCTTATACTGTGCACAGGATTTAACATTTCTGAAGTTCACCAGGCTTTGATGCTTGAAAGGTAAATGGTTACCGCTCTGGAAGATTCTTGTCGGTTTTCAGAGAGAGATTTGTTGTTCGCTGGACACAAACTAATTTCTTCTAATCAGCCACTTCAATGTCTTGCCAAAGAAACTTGCCCCATCAGGGTTTTCCTGATGATAACCTTTCTTTCAGGTCATCACAGAGTTCCTTTTTGTTTCTCTTACTTCAAATGAAGCATTAGGCAGCCAGTCCTCTCCTCTTGTATGGACCACAGGGGCTTTGATCAGGCTGAACTAAGTACTCACAACTCATCTTCAAAATGGGGTTTTACCACAAGCTTGCCAGCTTGTCCTGTTCCAGTCCCAGCTGCTGCTGCTGAACTGAATTCTCCCTCTCTCTCCCAGAGAAAAGCCTGCTTTTTCTCTCTCTGCTTGCAAAACCACATGACCCCCCGCCCCCCCCCCTTAGAACAGCAAACTGCACTCAGACAGCCTGTGGCTCCGAACCTAATTCTCCCAGTTCCTTCATCTGTTGCTTTTCAAAACAACAATCCATTAGTGAAGTCACCTGGGCACTCTCCAAAGCTTTTGCAAAGGCCCTCAGAGATGGACTGTCTGGCTTGAGCAGAGCTCTGGTATTTTAAATGAGATTTATTTTCTTGTATGTGACGTACAATAAAAACCTGACACAATTATCTCCTTTATAACATATCTATATACAATATAAAACAACATAATCTGTCACACTTTCCCCCTACAAAAGAATTTTAACTAAACTGACTTTAAAATCACTAAAGTGATAACAATACACAATATCTTTCTTCTCTTTGGATTGGCTTCGCAGACGAAGATTTATGGAGGGGTAAATGTCCACGTCAACTGCAGGCTCGTTTGTGGCTGACAAGTCCGATGCGGGACAGGCAGACACGGTTGCAGAGGAAAATTGGTTGGTTGGGGTTGGGTGTTGGGTTTTTCCTCCTTTGTTTTTTGTCAGTGAGGTGGGCTCTGCAGTCTTCTTCAAAGGAGGTTGCTGCCCACTGAACTGTGAGGTGCCAAGATGCACGGTGTAAGGCGATATCAGCTCACTGGCGGTGGTCAATGTGGCAGGCACCAAGAGATTTCTTTAGGCAGTCCTTGTACCTCTTCTTTGGTGCACCTCTGTCACGGTGGCCAGTGGAGAGCTCGCCATATACAATATATAACATGTTATAACAATGTTGCCCAATGTTGAGATTATTTATTTCTATACATGATCAATTTTAACATCTTGACAGACAATCTGCTATCACATTATTTGTACCTCTGATATGGTTAATTTGCAAATTATATTCTTGTAATATTAAACTCCAGTTTAACAATCTTCTGTTTTAATTGATTTTATTTAAAACCAAAGGATTGTGGTCAGTGAATATCACAATTGGTTCATGAAAGGTACTGAGATATACATCAAAATTCTGCAGAGCAAATATGATAGGTAAGTTATTTTTCAATAGTGGGATAGTTCCTTTGATGAACATTGAATCTTTTTGAAAAGTAGGCAACTGGATGGTCAATTTCATTATGTTTTCTGCACCTGCTGCTCCCTCACTCATGTCCATTGCTCTAATGAAAATGGTCTTGTCAAAATCAGGAGATTTAATACGGGATAATGGCATAACATCTCCTATAAATTTTCTAAAGCTGTCTGGCGCTCTTTAGTCCACACAAATTTCTCCCCTTTCTTCAAAAGGTTGGTTAAAGGAAGAGCAACCCCAGCAACATTTCTGCAAAACTTCCTATCATATCCTGCCACCTAAAAACCTTCTCACTGCTTTCTTGCCCTTGGAAGTAGGAAACTCAGAAATTGCATTCACCTTGGCTTGAATAGGTGCAACTTTGCCATAGCCAACTACATAACACAAGTATGTTACCATGGCATTTGCAAATTGACTCTTCACTAAATTAACAGTTAAGTTTGCTTTGGATAATCTTGCAAACAATTGTCCAATTCCCTCAGATGTCCTTCTCATGAGTCATTATTTGTGACCAAGTCATCAATATAAGCATCTGTATGTGTTAACCCTTGGATTATTGAATTAATCATCCTTTGAAATGTTGCAGGTGTAGCGGGTTTAGCTCAGTGAGCAGACTAGTTTATTGCAGGCTGCTGGGCTGTACTTATACTCCCAGCCCGGACCTGGCTGAAAACTGCGCTGGAGGGCACTGACGTCACCCGGGCACCACATGGTCCCTCAGTGAGGGCTTCTGAGCCCTGTGATGGGAGGAAGAGATCACCCCTGATGCCGCCATTTTGGCCGGCTGCTCCGCTACGTTGCTTACAAGTGGGGCCAGTTTGCCTGCCACACAGCCCCCCCCCCCCCCCCCAGAACCGATACCAATGTCCTTTTTCGCCAGGCGGCCTTGCTTCTTGGGCTGAGCTACGACCACGGGCTCAGTGGGATCGAGGTGCGCTGGCTTCAGCCTGTCCACGGTAAACTGCTCCCGCCTGCTACCGATATCCAGAGTGAACGTGGAGCTGGAACGCTGTACAAACCTGTATGGCCCCTCATATGGTCACTGCAGAGGTGCCGCGGTCGGGCCCCGCCGAACGAAAATATACTCCGCAGAAAGCAGTTCACTGGGAATGTGAGACGGGTGGGTGCCATGCCTGGGCGGCGGTGAGGGTTTGTTCGAGACCAATCGTGCCCCGAGGTGAGGAAGTAGTTCGTGCGGCGACCACTGGGGTTGTGAGGTGTGTTGATGAACTCACCAGGTAGATCCAGTGGAGCACCGTAGACCAGCTCAGCAGATGATGCCTGCAGATCTTCCTTGGGTGTGGAGCGGATACCCAGGAGCACCCAAGGCAGTTGGTTCACTCATTCGGGACCATGAATGCCGACTTAAGGTGGCAGTGCAGACATTCGACCAGTCCATTGGCCTGTGGGTGGTAAGCCATGGTGCAGTGTAGCTGTGCCCAGAGCACAAATGTGAACTGGGTGCCCCGATTGCTGGTGAGGTGCCCCAGGTCGCCGAACTGGGTGACCCAACCATGCAACAGGGCTCGGGAGCAGGAGTCAGTGGAAGTGTGACAGCGAGTGGTGTGGTCCACCATTGTAAAGAGGTAACAGTTGCCCAGGGAAATGGGTAAGGGCCCGACGATATCCACGTGAATGTGCTGAACCATTCCCAGTCATGCACAAACTCTTTTATGGGCGCCCTGGTGTGTCTGTGCACCTTGGACATCTGGCAATGGGTGCATGTTCTAGCCCAGCCCGCGATCTACTTCCACAGCCCATGCCATACGAACCATTCTGCCACCATTCAGACCATGGACCTGATGGACGGATGTGAAAGATCGTGGATGTGACAGAAGACCTGCCTGCCACTGCTGGGGAACCACTGGTCGTGGGGTGCCCATGGAGATATCACACAGGATGGTGCCTTCACTGCTTGGAGTCGGGATATCTTGGAACCGCAGGCCCATGATGACAGTCTTGAAGGCCCTCGTCTCATCATCAGACTTCTGGTCCCGGGCTGGTCGAAGTTGAAGCCGGGCGTCACTGCGCAGATGGCCGGTCGCAAGAGTGCATCAGCAACCACATTATCCTTCCCCGCCTTGTGCCGAATGTCGGTGGTAAACTCCGACACAAAGGAGAGGTGACGCTGCTGGTGAACCGACCAGTGATCCTTTGCCATTGCGAGCACCTGGGTGGAGGGTTTGTGGTTGGTGAAGATGGTAAAAGTCCTCCCCTCCAAAAAAAAGCGGAAATGCCGCATCGCCTGATACATGCCCAGTAACTTGCGGACGAAAGCACTATACTTGCGTTCTGGTGGGCGGAGCAGGCGGCTGAAGAACGCCAGCGGCTTCCAATACCCATTCACCTGCTGCTCCAGGACGGCACTGATGGTTATGGAAGAGGCATCAACATAGAGTGCCATATGCAGGTTGGTGTGTGGGTATGCGAGCATGGCGGCCTTTGCGAGGGCATCCTTGGTGGCCTCGAATGCGGTGCAGGCTTCTGGGTTCCAAGCGAGTATTTTGTGCTTGGCTACAATGACGGCGAATAGCGGCTGCATGATGCGCGCAGATGCTGAGATGAAGCAGTTGTAAAAGTTGACCATACCCGCGAACTCCTGCAGCTCCTTGAGGCTGTCCGGGCATGGGAACTCCATGATTGCAGTGACCTTTGCAGTGGCAGGTGTGGCTCCTTCGGCCGTGATGGTATGGCCCAGGAACTGCATGGACTCCTTCCCGAACTGGCACTTGGCCGAGTTGATGGTAAGGCCGAAATCGGCCAGCCGGGAGAAAAGGGCGTGTAGGTGGGCCTTGTGTTGCACCTGGTCCTTGCTGGTGACGAGGATGTCATCCAAATAAATAAAGACAAAATCCAAGTCCCTGCCCACAGAGTCCATGAGGCGCTGGTAGATCTGAACAGCGTTCTTGAACCCGAACGCCATGCACAGGAATTCAAATAAGACAAAGGAGGTGATGATGGCTGTCTTGGGTATGTCCTCAGTGTGCACTGGGATCTGGTGATATCCGCGCACCAGGTCAACCTTGGAGAAAACCCTCACACCGTGCAGGTTGGCCGTAAAGTCTTGGATGTGAGTTATGGGGTAATGGTCAGGAACTGTTGCCTCGTTGAGCCATTTATAGTCTCCGCAAGGATGCCAGCCGCTGGAGGCTTTCGGGACCAGATGCAGCGATAAGGCCCATGGGCTGTCGGACTGCCAAATGGTCCCCAGTTCCAACAGGTGTGAAAACTCCTCCTTCACCACCTGGAGCTTGTCAGGCGGGAGCTGGTGTGCCTTGGTCTGAACCAATGGGCCCTGGGTGGGGATGTGGTGGAACACCCTGTGGTGCAGTGAGGCACGGAGAACTGTGGCTTAAGGAGTGTCAGGAACTTGTCCAGGATTCGCTGGAACTCGTCTCTGGGCGTGCTGATCATGTCCATCTGCGGTTGCTCCGAGCAGGAGGGGTTGAGGCGAACAGCCTGGAAGGTACAGGCGTCCACCAGGCACCTACCTTGAATGTCCACCAGAAGCCTGTGTGCGAGGAGGAAGTCTGCACCCAGGATGGCAGTCGGGAGGAATGAGATGGTGAACCTCCATGTGAAATTTCATTGGCTGATCTGGAAGTGGACTGACTTGTCTCCATACATCCAGATTTCTGTAACGTTGGCCGTATGGAGAGGAGGTCCACGAGGTCGGTTCCTGGACTTGATGCCTGTGGCCGAGATGACGCTAATCTGGGCTTCAGTGTCAATGAGGAACCACCGGCCGCTGACTGAGTCTTGCAGATAGAGGAGGCTGTGTCCTTGGCCAGCTGCCGCAGCCATTAACAGCAGCTGGCCTGGTCATTTCCCTGGAATGAGCAGGGCTGATGACACTTCCATGCCTTGGTTCCCAGTGCTGGTGGTAGAAGCAAATGCCTGGAATGGATGCTGTGGCCTTGGTTAGAGGATCCGGATGCTCTACCACAGCGCTAGGGGTGGGCTTGGTGTAGTCGTGCCCAAGCCTTGTGACCTGCTGGACCACTGAGCCCTCTGGGAATCATGCAAGCCATAGCTCTTGGGCCTTCTGGGCAATCTTCCTCGGGTGGGTGAAGCTCTCCTGGACCAGCAGCGGCCAGATTTCCCCGGTCATATGGTCAAGGAAAATGCACTCAGGCAGACCCTGGCTGCCATGTGACTGATGGGTGTGACCTGTGTCCCTTCAGGCTCTGATTGGTGGGATCAGCCTGTTTTGCTGCAACGTCATTGATGGGTGTGGTTTGTGCTGCCCTGGACACCTTTTGTGATCCGTCACCAGTGATTGGCTGGCAGAGCCCGTTTTCCAGCGGCCTATGGGAACAGGCCACTGACACCTCCTGCAGCCCACTCAATTGCTGTGTTTGAAGGGCGTCTTCTGTGTTGGCCTGCAGCGATGGTCATGGACCGCTACAAAGTTATGTTAATGATCCATGAATAGTCCTCACATCTTATCAAATTCAAACTTTGCATCTTCTTTCCAAACACCCAAAATTAGATCTGAAAAGAAGTTGGTCAGATGGCCAGTTTCTGTATCACCTTAAGCCCAAGATTCTTATATTTTGACATCTGCTTCTACTCTCCAAATCAACACAAGCTCATTTGAAGTTGTTGGCAGACAGTTCAGAACAAAGAACTTCTCATTTGTTAAACAATCATTAACTGTGTTCAAACCTTCCTCAACAGACCCAGGCGCTCATCAAGTGCTGATATCAACTGTCACACCTTTCCGAGTGCAGATTTAATTTCCCATTGACTCTCTTTTAATGTTTCAGTTATTTCCTATGTGTGTTTGTTCAGAAGGTCAGAAGTGGAGTGTGCAGTTGGAGTGTGTAATGATAGTGATCATGTTTGCATTGCAACTCTTTGGCTTGGCTTCGCGGACGAAGATTTATGGAGGGGGTAAAAAGTCCACGTCAGCTGCAGGCTCGTTTGTGGCTGACCAGTCCGATGCGGGACAGGCAGACACGATTGCAGCGGTTGCAAGGGAAAATTGGTTGGTTGGGGTTGGGTGTTGGGTTTTTCCTCCTTTGCCTTTTGTCAGTGAGGTGGGCTCTGCGGTCTTCTTCAAAGGAGGCTGCTGCCCGCCAAACTGTGAGGCGCCAAGATGCACGGTTTGAGGCGTTATCAGCCCACTGGCGGTGGTCAATGTGGCAGGCACCAAGAGATTTCTTTAGGCAGTCCTTGTACCTTTTCTTTGGTGCACCTCTGTCACGGTGGCCAGTGGAGAGCTCGCCATATAATACGATCTTGGGAAGGCGATGGTCCTCCATTCTGGAGACGTGACCCATCCAGCGCAGCTGGATCTTCAGCAGCGTGGACTCGATGCTGTCGACCTCTGCCATCTCGAGTACCTCGACGTTAGGGGTGTGAGCGCTCCAATGGATGTTGAGGATGGAGCGGAGACAACGCTGGTGGAAGCGTTCTAGGAGCCGTAGGTGGTGCCGGTAGAGGACCCATGATTCGGAGCCGAACAGGAGTGTGGGTATGACAACGGCTCTGTATACGCTTATCTTTGTGAGGTTTTTCAGTTGGTTGTTTTTCCAGACTCTTTTGTGTAGTCTTCCAAAGGCGCTATTTGCCTTGGCGAGTCTGTTGTCTATCTCATTGTCGATCCTTGCATCTGATGAAATGGTGCAGCCGAGATAGGTAAACTGGTTGACCGTTTTGAGTTTTGTGTGCCCGATGGAGATGTGGGGGGGCTGGTAGTCATGGTGGGGAGCTGGCTGATGGAGGACCTCAGTTTTCTTCAGGCTGACTTCCAGGCCAAACATTTTGGCAGTTTCCGCAAAGCAGGACGTCAAGCGCTGAAGAGCTGGCTCTGAATGGGCAACTAAAGCGGCATCATCTGCAAAGAGTAGTTCACGGACAAGTTTCTCTTGTGTCTTGGTGTGAGCTTGCAGGCGCCTCAGATTGAAGAGACTGCCATCCGTGCGGTACCGGATGTAAACAGCGTCTTCAATGCAACTAGCATTGTCTTGAATATCATAGTTCCTGTTTGATTAGATGGCTGCCAGCAGGGGGGGTGACACAGATGGAGAGACTACTGTTTGAGAGATCTATAATGGGGGCTGCAGCCTCATGACCTCATGGGCTGTTTACGTCAACCTTAAAGTAAAGAACCTTTTCTTTCATCCACATGTTGCCTAAGAACTCACACATATGAATACAAGATGAAACATGGTGTCAGAAATGTGATGAAGATATATATTCTTATATAATAAAAATGTTTTGGATTAATAATTAATACTTAATTAATTTTTTTTGTTTTTTTAATATATATCAATCTTTTTTTAAGATATATATATTTTTTAATTATACTAATAGTATTAATTCTTCACTCTTTATCGTGGGGGTGGGGAGGGGGGGGTTTAGGGGTTAAAAATAGGTATTTTTTAGTCTTAGTTTTTAGTTGTTAGGGGGAGATGCCGAGATTGTATTAACTATGTTACTTTGTACTTGTATTATTTTATTTTGTATTTTTTCTGTACGTGAATTACTTATTTTCTTCATATGTTAAAATTAATAAATAAAGTTTCGAACAAAAAAGAAATGAGATGAAGGAAATTAAAAGAAAATACTTTAAAAGTAAAAATCTAAAGTTAGCTCAGTGAAGAGAAGCTATCGAAGTGAAAAATGGAAGGATTATACCCGTCAACAAAACTTCAGTTGACAGGAAATGTGGCTGAAAATTGGAACAGATTCAAACAATGTTTTGGTTTGTATTTAGCGGCAGTCGGAGCTGACAAGAAAAGTGATAAAGTGAAAGCATCAGTTTTCTTACATGTCATGGGTAATGAAGCCCTGGATGTGTATAATAACTTCTCATTTGCTGCTGAAGGAGACAAAATGAAACTGGAAAAAAATAATGGAACAGTTTGAGGAAATGCATACAAGAAATGAAAGAAAGTATTGATCAGTATGTGATTAAATTGAGAAACAGAAGCAAAACATGTGAATTTGGTGAACTGACCGACTCGCTGATAAAAGACAGACTTATGTGTGGTATTCCAGATAATAGTCTAAGGGAAAGACTGCTAAGAGAGCAAAATCTAGACCTGGAAAAAGCCATTGCACTCTGTAAGGCTACAGAATCTGTAGAAGTGTAGGTAAAAGAGCTGCTCAGTGAAACTAGCTGCAACGTGAATGCAGTGAGCAAGAACAGACATAAACCATTTAACGAAAAGAGCACCAGGGTGGAAAGAGAGACATAGCCAACAAACAAAAGAAAAGGACAATCGAAAGCCATGTTATCGATGCCATACACAACACCTGCTAAAAAAGTGTCCAGCATATGGTAAAACATGCAATATGTGCAATAAAAACAATCATTATGCCCATTGCTGTAGGAACCAAGTGCAACAAACCAAGGTTCATGCAGTGGAGGAAAGGGAGATAGAGGAATTCTATGTTGACGATGTGACTGAAAACAAGAAAGAAAATAGAGACTGGATGTTGAGATTAAAAGTGAGTGAATGGGATATGCATTTCAGTTAAATTGGATACTGGAGCACAAAGTAATGTAATATCAGAGACTGATTTTGAGAAGATTAGACCCAGACCAAAGATGTATGGAACAAAAGTGAAGGTGACAGGATATTCGGGTACCGATATACCAGTGCAAGGAGAATGAATGGTCAAAGTGAAACACAAGGACAAAGAGCACATGCTAGCATTCATCATGGTACCAAAGGATGTACAGGCCATACTAGGTTTAACAACCTGTGAGAAACTGAACCTGGTAAAAAGAGTCCTTGCTGAGGAAAGCAAAAGAGAGACAGTCTACGATGAATTCATGAAAGTTTACAATGACCTATTTCAAGGTCTAGGCTGCCTTCCAGGAGGACACACGATTAGAGTGGATAAACTTGTGCCACCGACAATACATGCATGCAGAAAAGTTCCATTTGCGCTTCAAAAGCAACTAAATCATGTCATAGTTTGCAAATGCAAAGTTTTTCAGCAAGTTAGATACATCATCAGGATTCTGGCAGTTGAAATTGGATGAATCAAGTTCAAGACTATGCACGTTCAATAGTCCATTTGGCAGATACAGATTCCTAAGGTGACCATTCGAAATCGCCTCAGCTCCTGAAGTGTATCACAAAACTATCCATATGGTCTATGAGTACCTGGTCGGAGTTGATACCTCAATGGATGACATCATCATCTGGGGAACCACGAGAATGGAGCATGATGAGAGACTAAGGAAAGTGCTAGAAGCAGTAGGGAAAGCGAACCTGAAGCTGAATAGAGAGAAATGCCAGCTCGGGGTGACAGAACTAACATTTGTGGGAGATATTATTGGCAGTGAAGGCATCAGACCAGATCCCAGAAAGATGTCTGCCATTGGGAACATGCCAAGGCCACAATGCAAAAAGGACAGACAGAGGTTTAATGGAATGGTCAACTATATGAGTAAATTCATATCCAATCTCTCAGAAAAGATGGCTCCATGGAGAAGACTAACAGGAAAGAACATTGAATAGGAATGGAATCGTGACCATGAAAAGTCATAGAGGGAACTAAAGAAACTGCTCACAGAGTAACCAGTTCTGAGGTTTTACAACCCAGCGAAACCCATCAAGATATCATCAGATGCATCAGATAGTGGGCTCAGTGCAGGTCTTCTGCAAAAATATGATGACTGGCAACCCATTGCGTATGCATCATGCTTGATGACAGACACGGAGATATGATTTGTTCAAATTGAAAAGGAGCAACTCAGCATCACATATGCCTGTGAAAGATTTCATCAATTTGTATCAGGACAAGCAATCAGTGTAGAGACTGACCATAAGCCCTTGACTGCATTGTTTCAAAAGCCATTAAATGAAAATCTACTTAGAATACAAAGAATGATGATTAGGCTGCAACGCTATACACTGAATGTAGCATTCACTGGGTAAGCTAATGTACACGGCAGAAACGTTGTCTAGAGCTGTTGACATGAGAGAGCCTGCAAAAACCAAAATGGATGAAGATGTGAATGCCTTCATGGACATAGTCTCAAGTGCACTGCCCATATCAGATGCAAAAATGGAGCTTATAAAGTCAGAGACAAACAAAGATGGAACACTGAGAAAAAACATCTTGGATGGATGGCCCACCATGAAGCAGGACTGTTCACCTGACGTTGAAGAGTACTGGAACTGTAGAGCGGAACTATCAGTGGTTGAAGATATCATCTACAAAAGAAGAAAAATCCTTATCCCAAAGAGTCTGAGTAAAGAGATGCTGAAAAGGATCCATGGAGGACATCTTGGAATCAAAAAGTGTAAGAAAGGAGCACGAGAAGTGATGTACTGGCCAAGAATCAACATGATATAACAAATGAAGTGTCAAACTGTACAATATTCCAGAAATATCAAGCAAGCAATCCTGCAGAACTACTAAAGCCACCATACAGACCTTACCAGAAGGTAGGCGCTGACCTATTCGAATGTCAAGGGAAGGACTATCTTGTAGTCACAGGCTATTACTCCCTGTATCCAGAGGTGTATAGACTGAACACCACCACTCCAGACGCTGTAATAACAGGTATGAAAACTATATTCTCCAGACATGACATGGCAAGCGAGGTCTTCACAAACAATGGACCCCGGTTTTGCAATTCAAAGTTCTGGCAGTTTGCCAAAGAGTGGGACTTTCTACACACCACATCAAGTCCTAATTTTCCATAGTCCAATGGTCTAGTGGAAAAATTAGTACAGACAGTGAAAAGACTGATAAACAAGGCAAAAGATAGTGGAATGGACTTCTAACAGAGCATGCTAGTATACCTCACAACGCCGCTCAAGTGTGGTAGGTCACCAGCACAACTCCTTATGGGACGCTGGCTAAGATCAAACCTACCCATTCATAAGAACCTCCTAAAAACAAAACAGGGGGAGAAGGTGAGGAAATTCAAAGAACAACAGAAAGAAAAGCAAAAGCATTACTTTGACAGAGAAACAAAAAACCTACCAGAGCTCTACACTGGTAACCAAGTAAGGCTGAAAGACAAAATAAACATAGATTCAGAAGGGAACTGTCCTTTGTGAAGTCCAACCAAGATCATACACCATTCAGACAGATGAAGGTCCTGTTATGTGAAGAAATCGTCGAGATCTTCCAATGGGACCAGCCACAGTAGATAGAAAGACGGATACCGTGGAACAACCTGAATGCACAGCTGAGAAGAAATTGTGTGAGGCAACAACTCAGATTCAAGGACAATCAATCAGGAGATCGTCAATACACGTGAATCCTCCTAAGAGACTCATAGAGCAGTTTTTGTGTCTATAAATGTGCACACACACAAAACAAGTTTAAAAAATGTTAACAATGTTGATAATAATGAAAATGCAAGTTCCTGGTGTTAAAGTTAAAATTGCAGTTATACATGTTAGTCAAAAGTAAGCTACTTTTGTTTTAAGGAAGGGAGATGTAATGACAGTGATCATGTTTGCATGGCCACTAGCAGTGTCTGAACGATCATAGTTCTTGTTTGATTATACTTGGCTGCCAGCAGGGAACTGACACAGACCAAGAGAGACTGTTGTATGAGAGATCTGTTACGGAGGCTGCAGCTTCATGGGCTGTTTACAACAACTTTAAAGTAAAGAACATGTGTTGTCTAAGAACTCACACATACGAATACAAGATGAAAGAGAGTAACTGACTCTTCCTTTTTTACTCTTTTTTCCGTTTTTTTGCAGCTCCATCACTCCCTGCAGCCATTTTGAGCCCATCACCAATATTGACTGGCAGAAGTTTCAGGAGCCCCCTACATAGAGCTGCTATTCCTTATAGCTGCCAGCCCCATCTCCTGTCAGAGCTATAGTCCTTCACTCTTTGCCCTCTCCACCATCACTACCATCCTTCTCTCCTACCTGGATCCCACCAGTTCGTCTGTGTCCCTCCACCTTTCCCCCTTCCCACTCCCACCTCTTCATTCAGGTCTCCACATTTCTGATGAAGGGCCCAGTCCCGAAATGTCAACCACCTTTTCCTGCCTCTGGAAGCATGTGGTTGTATTTCACCAGCACCTTTGGGTAGTCCAGACTGAACCTGAACTGGAGAGGGACCAACATCTTTGTGGGCAGATTTCCCAGAGCTGGTGGAGAGGGTTTAAACTAGTTCAGCAGGAAGAAGGGAACCAAAAGGTTGAGTGAAATGATAGAGCATTGGTGAAAAGGTAACCTCTGTGTGTAGTGAGATTGTGAGGCAGTGAATTGAACAGAAATGCCGTCAGTTGAATGGGTTGAAGTGTGTTTAAATGCAAGAAGTAGAAAATGAAGGGAGCTGAAGTTAGAACATGGATCAATACATGGAATTCTAATGTTGTGGCCATTGTGGATGGCTCACAGACAGGATTGGCCGATGCAGGGAGCGGGGTTCAGATGCGTGAAAGGGGAGGCAAATGGTAATCAGGGATAGTATCAGAGCTGTTGAAAAGAAGGGCATAGGAAGATCATCAACTGGGCCATGTAGGAGGAAGTTAAAAACAGAAAGGAAGCAATCACTCCAATGGAAGAATTCTCCAAGCCCTCCACCCACACCCCCAAATAACCATTGGGCAGATTTTTGAAAGGTGCAAAATTAAAAGGGTAGTTGTCTTGTGAGACATCACTTTCCCAAATATCTCAATATTGACCAGAACCTCCTGAGTTCAAAAGGTTCAGATGGTGCAGAATTTGTCTGGTGTATCTAAGAAAGATTCCTGGCACAGTACGTGGACAAGCTGATAAGAGGAGGGGCCATGCTAGATCTGGTTCTGAAGCAGACATAAGCGGAGCGGACACAATTGGAGTGGCCAGTATGGGAGTGGCCCAGTGTGGGACAGGAGAGTGGTTTTTGGTCGATTCTTCGGCGACCAGAGGCTGAGAATGTACTATAGGTAAGTCAGATAATACCTTTTCATAGTAACTCAGAGTAGGTGGAGGAGACGGCAGCGAGAACTGCGGTGTTCTTCTATTGCAGCATATGGAGAATCTGGGACATCATGTATCCCCGATCATTACACCGGCAAAAGGTGCATCCAGCTGCACGTGTCCCTGATAATTACACAGGCAAGAGGTGCATCCAGCTGCAAGTGACCCTGATAATTACACTGGCAAGAGGTGCATCCAGCTGCATGTGTCCCTGATAATTACTCCAGCAAGAGGTGCATCCAGCTGTACGTGTCCCTGATAATTACAAAGACAAGAGGTGCATCCAGATGCAAGTGAACCTTATAATTACAGCGGCAAGAGGAGCATCCAGCTGTATGTGTGCCTGATAATTATTCCGGCAGGAGGTGCATCCAGCTGTACGTGTCCCTAATAATAACTGCGGGAAGAGGTGCATCCAGCTGTACGTTTTCCTGATAATTACAAAGACAAGAGGTGCATCCAGCTGCAAGTGACCCTGATAATTACTCCGGCAAGAGGTGCATCCAGCTGCATGTGTCCCTGATAATTATTCCGGCAAGAGGTGCATCCAGCTGCACGTGAACCTTATAATTACAGTGGACAGAGGTGCATCCAGCTGCAAGTGACCCTGATAATTACAGAGGCAAGAGGTGCATCCAGCTGCATGTGTCCCTGATAATTATTCCGGCAAGAGGTGCATCCAGCTGAACATTTTCCTGATAATTACAAAGACAATAGGTGCATCCAGCTGCATGTGTCCCTGATAATTACTCTTGCAAGAGGTGCATCCAGCTGCACGTGTCCCTGATAATTTCAAAGACAAGTGGTGCATCCAGCTGCATGTGTCCCTGATAATTACACTGGCAAGATTTGCATCCAGCTAAACGTGTCCCTGATAATTACTCCGGCAAGAGCTACATCCAGCTGCACGTGTCCCTGATACTTACTCTGGCAAGAGGTGCATCCAGCGGCAGGTGATCCTAATAATTACACCAGCCAGAGGTGCATCCAGCTGCATGTGTCCCTGATAATTATTCTGGCAAGAGGTGCATCCATCTTCAAGTATCCCTGATATTTACACTGGCAAGAGTTGCATCCAGCTGTATGTGTCCATGATAATTATAGCGGCAAGAGGTGCATCCAGCTGCAAGTGAACCTTATAATTACAGCGGCCAGAGGTGCATCCACCTGCAAGTGACCCTGATAATTACTCCGGCAAGAGGTGCATCCAGCTGCACGTGTCCCTGATAATTACAAAGACAAGAGGGTCATCCAGCTGCATCTGTCCATGGTAATTATTCTGGCAAGAGATGCATCCAGCTGTACGTTTTCCTGATAATTACAAAGACAAGAGGTGCATCCAGCTGCATGTGTCCCTGATAATTACTCCGGCAAGAGGTGCATCCAGCTGCACGTGTCCCTGATACTTACTCTGGAAAGAGGTGCATCCAGCTGCACGTGTCACTGATAAATACACCGGCAAGAGTTGCATCCAGCTGTATGTGTCCATGATAATTACAGCGGCAAGAGGTACATCCAGCTGCAAGTGACCCTGATAATTATTCCGGCAAGAGGTGCATCCAGCTCCACGTGTCCCTGATAATTACAAAGACAAGAGGTGCATCCAGCTGCACGTGTCCCTGATCATTACTATGGTAAGAGGTGAATCCAGCTGCACATGTCCCTGATAAATACACCGGCAAGAGTTGCATCCAGCTGTATGTGTCCATGATAATTACAGCGGCAAGAGATGCATCCAGCTGAACGTGCCACTGAAAATGACTCTGGCAAGAGGTACATCCAGCTCCACGTGTCCCTGATAATTACAAAGACAAGAGGTGCATCCAGCTGCACGTGTCCCTGATAATTACTCTGGCAAGAGGTGCATCCAGCTGCACGTGTCCCTGATAATTACAAGGACAAGAGGTGAATCCAGCTGAACGTGCCCCTGATAATGACTCTGGCAAGAGGTGCATCCAGCTCCACGTGTCGCTGATAATTACAAAGACAAGAGGTGCATCCAGCTGCAAGTGACCCTGATAATTATTCCGGCAAGAGATGCATCCAGCTGTACGTGTCCCTGATAATTACAAAGACAAGAGGTGCATCCAGCTGAAAGTGAACCTTATAATTACAGCGGCAAGAATTACAGCCAGCTGCAAGTGACCCTGATAATTACTCCGGCAAGAGGTGCATCCAGCTGTATGTGTCCCTGATAAATTCACCGACAAGAGGTGTATCCAGCTGCATGTGTCCCTGATAATTATTCCGGCAAGAGGTGCATCCAGCTGAACATTTTCCTGATAATTACAAAGACAACAGGTGCATCCAGCTGCATGTGTCCCTGATAATTACTCTTGCAAGAGGTGCTTCCAGCTGCACGTGTCCCTGATAATTTCAAAGACAAGTGGTGCATCCAGCTGCATGTGTCCCTGATAATTACACTGGCAAGATTTGCATCCAGCTGCACGTGTCCCTGATACTTACTCTGGCAAGAGATGCATCCAGCGGCAGGTGATCCTAATAATTACACCAGCCAGAGGTGCATCCAGCTGCATGTGTCCCTGATAATTACTCTGGCAAGAGGTGCATCCATCTTCAAGTATCCCTGATATTTACACTGGCATCCAGCTGTATGTGTCCATGATAATTATAGCGGCAAGAGGTGCATCCAGCTGCAAGTGAACCTTATAATTACAGCGGCCAGAGGTGCATCCACCTGCAAGTGACCCTGATAAATACTCCAGCAAGAGGTGCATCCAGCTGCACGTGTCCCTGACAATTACAGCGGCAAGATTTACATCCAGCTGCACGTGTCCCTGATAATTACAAAGACAAGAGGGTCATCCAGCTGCATGTGTCCATGGTAATTATTCCGGCAAGAGATGTTTCCAGCTGTACGTTTTCCTGATAATTACAAAGACAAGAGGTGCATCCAGCTGCATGTGTCCCTGATAATTACTCCGGCAAGAGGTGCATCCAGCTGCACGTGTCCCTGATACTTACTCTGGAAAGAGGTGCTTCCAGAGGCAAGTGAACCTTATAATTACAGCGGCCAGAGGTGCATCCAGCCGCACGTGTCCCTGATAATTACAAAGTCAAGAGGTGCATCCAGCTGCATGTGTCCCTGATAATTATTCCGGCAAGAGGTGCATCCAGCTCCACGTGTCCCTGATCATTACACTTGCAAGAGGTGAATCCAGCTGCACGTGTCCCTGATAAATACACCGGCAAGAGTTGATCCAGCTGTATGTGTCCATGATAATTACAGCGGCTAGAGGTGCATCCAGCTGAACGTGACCCTGATAATGACTCTGGCAAGAGTTACATCCAGCTCCACGTGTCCCTGATAATTACAAACACAAGAGGTGCATCCAGCTGCACGAGTCCGTGATAATTACTCTGGCAAGAGGTGCATCCAGCTGCACGTGTCCCTGATCATTACTATGGTAAGAGGTGAATCCAGCTGCACGTGTCCCTTATAAATACACCGGCAAGAGTTGCATCCAGCTGTATGTGTCCATGATAATTACAGCGGCAAGAGGTGCATCCAGCTGCATGTGTCCCTGATAATTATTCCGGCAAGAAGTGCATCCAGCTGAACGTGCCCCTGATAATGACTCTGGCAAGAGGTGCATCCAGCTCCACGTGTCCCTGATAATTACAAAGACAAGAGGTGCATCCAGCTGCAAGTGACCCTGATAATTATTCCGGCAAGAGATGCATCCAGCTGTATATGTCCCTGATAATTACAAAGACAAGAGGTGCATCCAGCTGAAACTGAATCTTATAATTACAGCGGCAAGAATTACAGCCAGCTGCAAGTGACCCTGATAATTACTCCGGCAAGAGGTGCATCCAGCTGTATGTGTCCCTGATAATTACTCCGGCAAGAGGTGTATCCAGCTGTATGTGTCCCTGATAATTATTCTGGCAAGGGGTGTATCCAGCTGTACGTGTCCCTGATAATTACTCCGGCAAGAGGTGTATCCAGCTGTATGTGTCCCTGATAATTATTCCGGCAAGAGGTGCATCCAGCTGTACGTGTCCCTGATAATTACTCCGGCAAGAAGTGTATCCAGCTGTATGTGTCCCTGATAATTATTCCGGCAAGAGGTGCATCCAGCTGCACGTGTCCCTGATAATTACTCTGGCAAGAGGTGCATCCAACTGCACGTGTCCCTGATCATTACTATGGGAAGAGGTGCATCCAGCTGCAAGTGACCCTGATAATTATTCCAGAAAGAGGTGCATCCAGCTGCATGTGTCCCTGATAATTATTCCGGGAAGAGATGCATCCAGCTGTACGTGTCCCTGATAATTACAAAGACAAGAGGTGAATCCAGCTGCAAGTGAACCTTATAATTACAGCGGCAAGAATTACAGCCAGCTGCAAGTGACCCTGATAATTACTCCGGCAAGAGGTGTATCCAGCTGTATGTGTCCCTGGTAATTATTCCGGCAAGAGGTGCATCCAGCTGCATGTGTCCCTGATAATTATTCCGGCAAGAGGTGCATCCAGCTGTACGTTTTCCTGATAAATACAAAGACAAGAGGTGCATCCAGCTGCAAGTGTCCCTGATAATTACTCTGGCAAGAGGTGCATCCAGCTGCAAGTGAACCTTATAATTACAGCGGACAGAGGTGCATCCAGCTGCACGAGTCCCTGATAATTACAGCAGCAAGAGGTGCATCCAGCTGTAAATTTTCCTGATAATTACAAAGACAAGAGGTGCATCCAGCTGCATGTGTCCCTGATAATTACTCTGGCAAGAGGTGCATCCAGCTGCATGGGTCCCTGATAATTACTCTGGCAAGAGGTGCATCCAACTTCAAGTATCGCTGATAATTACACTGGCAAGAGTTGCACCCAGCTGTATGTGTCCATGATAATTACTCCGGCAAGAGGTGCATCCAGCTGCATGTGTCCCTGATAATTACTCCGGAAAGAGGAGTATCCACCTACACGTGTCCCTGATAGTTACTCCACCCTGATAACGACTCCGGCAAGAGGTGCATCCAGCTGCAAGTGTCCCTGCTAATTGCTCTGGCAAGAGGTGCATCCAACTGCAGGTGACCCTGATAATTACATCAGCCAGAGGTGCATCCAGCTGCATGTGTCCTTGATAATTACTCTGGATAAGAGGTGCATCCAACTTCAAGTATCGCTGATAATTACACTGGCAAGAGTTGCATCCAGCTGTATGTGTCCATGATAATTACACTGGCAAGAGGTGCATCCAGCTCCACGTGTCCATGATAATTAAAAAGACAAGAGGTGCATCCATCTGCACGTGTCCCTGATAATTACTCTGGCAAGAGGTGCATCAAGCTGCAGGTGACCCTGATAATTACACTGGCCAGAGGTGCATCCAGCTGCACGTGAACCTTATAATTACAGCGGCAAGAGTTACATCCAGCTGCAAGTGACCCTGATAATTATTCTGGCAAGAGGTGCATCCAGCTGCACGTATCCCTGATAAGTCCTCTGGCAAGAGGTGCATCCAGCTGCATGTGTCCCTGATAATTACTCTGGCAAGTGGTGCATCCAGCTGATCATATCCCTTATAATTACAGCGGCTAGAGTTACATCCAGCTGCAAGTGACCCTGATAATTAATCAGGCAAGAGGTGCATCCAGCTGCATGTGTCCCTGATAATTATTCCGGCAAGAGATGCATCCAGCTGTACGTGTCCCTGATAATTACTCCGGCAAGAGTTGCATCCAGCTGCACATGTCCCTGATAATTACTCCGGCAAGAGGTGCATCCAGCTGCATGTGTCCCTGATAATTACACTGGCAAGAGTTGCATCCAGCTGTATGTGTCCATGATAATTACCCCGGCAAGAGGAGCATCCAGCTACACGTGTCCCTGATAATTACTCCACCCTGATAATTACACCGGCCAGAGGTGCCTCCAGCTGCATGTGTCCCTGATAATTACACTGGCAAGATTTGCATCAAGCTGAACGTGTCCCTGATAATTACTCCGGCAAGAGGTGCATACAGCAGCAAGTGTCCCTGATAATTACTCTGGCAAGAGGTGCATCCAGCTGCAGGTGACCCTGATAATTACATCAGCCAGAGGTGCATCCAGCTGCATGTGTCCCTGATAATTACTCTGGCAAGAGGTGCATCCAACTTCAAGTATTGCTGATAATTACATTGGCAAGAGTTGTATCCAGCTGTATGTGTCCATGATAATTACAGAGGCAAGAGGTGCATCCAGCTGCACGTGTCCCTGATAATTACAAAGACAAGAGGTGAATCCAGCTGCAAGTGAACCTTATAATTACAGCGGCAAGAATTACAACCAGCTGCAAGTGACCCTGATAATTACTCCGGCAAGAGGTGTATCCAGCTGTATGTGTCCCTGGTAATTATTCCGGCAAGAGGTGCATCCAGCTGTTCGTGTCCCTGATAATTTCTGCGGGAGAGGTGCATCCAGCTGCAAGTGAACCTTATAATTACAGTGGACAGAGGTGCATCCAGCTGCAAGTGACCCTAATAATTACAGCGGCAAGAGGTGCATCAAGCTGTACGTGTCCCTGATAATTACAAAGACAAGAGGTGCATCCAGCTGCATATGTCCCTGATAATTATTCCGGCAAGAGGTGCATCCAGCTGCACGTGAACCTTATAATTACAGTGGACAGAGGCGCATCCAGCTGCAAGTGACCCTGATAATAACTCCAGCAAGAGGTGCATCCAGCTGTACGTGTCCCTGATAATTACAAAGACAAGAGGTGCATCCAGCTGCATGTGTCCCTGATAATTATTCCGGCAAGAGGTGCATCCAGCTGAACATTTTCCTGATAATTACAAAGACAATAGGTGCATCCAGCTGCATGTGTCCCTGATAATTACTCTTGCAAGAGGTGCTTCCAGCTGCACGTGTCCCTGATAATTTCAAAGACAAGTGGTGCATCCAGCTGCATGTGTCCCTGATAATTACACTGGCAAGATTTGCATCCAGCTGCACGTGTCCCTGATACTTACTCTGGCAAGAGATGCATCCAGCGGCAGGTGATCCTAATAATTACACCAGCCAGAGGTGCATCCAGCTGCATGTGTCCCTGATAATTACTCTGGCAAGAGGTGCATCCATCTTCAAGTATCCCTGATATTTACACTGGCATCCAGCTGTATGTGTCCATGATAATTATAGCGGCAAGAGGTGCATCCAGCTGCAAGTGAACCTTGTAATTACAGCGGCCAGAGGTGCATCCACCTGCAAGTGACCCTGATAAATACTCCAGCAAGAGGTGCATCCAGCTGCACGTGTCCCTGACAATTACAGCGGCAAGATTTACATCCAGCTGCACGTGTCCCTGATAATTACAAAGACAAGAGGGTCATCCAGCTGCATGTGTCCATGGTAATTATTCCGGCAAGAGATGTTTCCAGCTGTACGTTTTCCTGATAATTACAAAGACAAGAGGTGCATCCAGCTGCATGTGTCCCTGATAATTACTCCGGCAAGAGGTGCATCCAGCTGCACGTGTCCCTGATACTTACTCTGGAAAGAGGTGCTTCCAGAGGCAAGTGAACCTTATAATTACAGCGGCCAGAGGTGCATCCAGCCGCACGTGTCCCTGATAATTACAAAGTCAAGAGGTGCATCCAGCTGCATGTGTCCCTGATAATTACACTTGCAAGAGGTGAATCCAGCTGCACGTGTCCCTGATAAATACACCGGCAAGAGTTGCATCCAGCTGTATGTGTCCATGATAATTACAGCGGCAAGAGGTACATCCAGCTGCAAGTGACCCTGATAATTATTCCGGCAAGAGGTGCATCCAGCTCCACGTGTCCCTGATCATTACTATGGTAAGAGGTGAATCCAGCTGCACGTGTCCCTGATAAATACACCGGCAAGAGTTGATCCAGCTGTATGTGTCCATGATAATTACAGCGGCAAGAGGTGCATCCAGCTGAACGTGACCCTGATAATGACTCTGGCAAGAGTTACATCCAGCTCCACGTGTCCCTGATAATTACAAAGACAAGAGGTGCATCCAGCTGCACGAGTCCGTGATAATTACTCTGGCAAGAGGTGCATCCAGCTGCACGTGTCCCTGATCATTACTATGGTAAGAGGTGAATCCAGCTGCACGTGTCCCTTATAAATACACCGGCAAGAGTTGCATCCAGCTGTATGTGTCCATGATAATTACAGCGGCAAGAGGTGCATCCAGCTGCATGTGTCCCTGATAATTATTCCGGCAAGAAGTGCATCCAGCTGAACGTGCCCCTGATAATGACTCTGGCAAGAGGTGCATCCAGCTCCACGTGTCCCTGATAATTACAAAGACGAGAGGTGCATCCAGCTGCAAGTGACCCTGATAATTATTCCGGCAAGAGATGCATCCAGCTGTATATGTCCCTGATAATTACAAAGACAAGAGGTGCATCCAGCTGAAAGTGAATCTTATAATTACAGCGGCAAGAATTACAGCCAGCTGCAAGTGACCCTGATAATTACTCCGGCAAGAGGTGCATCCAGCTGTATGTGTCCCTGATAATTACTCCGGCAAGAGGTGTATCCAGCTGTATGTGTCCCTGATAATTATTCTGGCAAGGGGTGTATCCAGCTGTACGTGTCCCTGATAATTACTCCGGCAAGAGGTGTATCCAGCTGTATGTGTCCCTGATAATTATTCCGGCAAGAGGTGCATCCAGCTGTACGTGTCCCTGATAATTACTCCGGCAAGAAGTGTATCCAGCTGTATGTGTCCCTGATAATTATTCCGGCAAGAGGTGCATCCAGCTGCACGTGTCCCTGATAATTACTCTGGCAAGAGGTGCATCCAACTGCACGTGTCCCTGATCATTACTATGGGAAGAGGTGCATCCAGCTGCAAGTGACCCTGATAATTATTCCAGAAAGAGGTGCATCCAGCTGCATGTGTCCCTGATAATTATTCCGGGAAGAGATGCATCCAGCTGTACGTGTCCCTGATAATTACAAAGACAAGAGGTGAATCCAGCTGCAAGTGAACCTTATAATTACAGCGGCAAGAATTACAGCCAGCTGCAAGTGACCCTGATAATTACTCCGGCAAGAGGTGTATCCAGCTGTATGTGTCCCTGGTAATTATTCCGGCAAGAGGTGCATCCAGCTGCATGTGTCCCTGATAATTATTCCGGCAAGAGGTGCATCCAGCTGTACGTTTTCCTGATAAATACAAAGACAAGAGGTGCATCCAGCTGCAAGTGTCCCTGTTAATTACTCTGGCAAGAGGTGCATCCAGCTGCAAGTGAACCTTATAATTACAGCGGACAGAGGTGCATCCAGCTGCACGAGTCCCTGATAATTACAGCAGCAAGAGGTGCATCCAACTGTAAATTTTCCTGATAATTACAAAGACAAGAGGTGCATCCAGCTGCATGTGTCCCTGATAATTACTCTGGCAAGAGGTGCATCCAGCTGCATGGGTCCCTGATAATTACTCTGGCAAGAGGTGCATCCAACTTCAAGTATCGCTGATAATTACACTGGCAAGAGTTGCACCCAGCTGTATGTGTCCATGATAATTACTCCGGCAAGAGGTGCATCCAGCTGCATGTGTCCCTGATAATTACTCCGGAAAGAGGAGTATCCACCTACACGTGTCCCTGATAGTTACTCCACCCTGATAACGACTCCGGCAAGAGGTGCATCCAGCTGCAAGTGTCCCTGCAAATTACTCTGGCAAGAGGTGCATCCAGCTGCAGGTGACCCTGATAATTACATCAGCCAGAGGTGCATCCAGCTGCATGTGTCCCTGATAATTACTCTGGATAAGAGGTGCATCCAACTTCAAGTATCGCTGATAATTACACTGGCAAGAGTTGCATCCAGCTGTATGTGTCCATGATAATTACACTGGCAAGAGGTGCATCCAGCTCCACGTGTCCCTGATAATTAAAAAGACAAGAGGTGCATCCATCTGCACGTGTCCCTGATAATTACTCTGGCAAGAGGTGCATCAAGCTGCAGGTGACCCTGATAATTACACTGGCCAGAGGTGCATCCAGCTGCACGTGAACCTTATAATTACAGCGGCAAGAGTTACATCCAGCTGCAAGTGACCCTGATAATTATTCTGGCAAGAGGTGCATCCAGCTGCACGTATCCCTGATAAGTCCTCTGGCAAGAGGTGCATCCAGCTGCACGTGTCCCTGATAATTGCTCCGGCAAGAGGTGCATCCAGCGGCAAGTGAACCTGATAATTACAGCACCTAAAGGTGCATCCAGCTGCATGTGTCCCTGATAATTACTCTGGCAAGTGGTGCATCCAGCTGAACATATCCCTTATAATTACAGCGGCAAGAGTTACATCCAGCTGCAAGTGACCCTGATAATTAATCAGGCAAGAGGTGCATCCAGCTGCATGTGTCCCTGATAATTATTCCGGCAAGAGATGCATCCAGCTGTACGTGTCCCTGATAATTACTCCGGCAAGAGTTGCATCCAGCTGCACATGTCCCTGATAATTACTCCGGCAAGAGGTGCATCCAGCTGCATGTGTCCCTGATAATTACACTGGCAAGAGTTGCATCCAGCTGTATGTGTCCATGATAATTACCCCGGCAAGAGGAGCATCCAGCTGCACGTGTCCCTGATAATTACTCCACCCTGATAATTACACCGGCCAGAGGTGCCTCCAGCTGCATGTGTCCCTGATAATTACACTGGCAAGATTTGCATCAAGCTGAACGTGTCCCTGATAATTACTCCGGCAAGAGGTGCATACAGCAGAAAGTGTCCCTGATAATTACTCTGGCAAGAGGTGCATCCAGCTGCAGGTGACCCTGATAATTACATCAGCCAGAGATGCATCCAGCTGCATGTGTCCCTGATAATTACTCTGGTAAGAGGTGCATCCAACTTCAAGTATTGCTGATAATTACATTGGCAAGAGTTGTATCCAGCTGTATGTGTCCATGATAATTACAGAGGCAAGAGGTGCATCCAGCTGCACGTATCCCTGATAAGTACTCTAGCAAGAGGTGTATCCAGCTGCACGTGTCCCTGATAATTACTCCGGCAAGAGGAACATCCAGCTACACGTGTCCCAGATAATTACTCTGGCAAGAGTTACATCCAGCTGCAAGTGACCCTGATAATTACACCGGCCAGAGTTGCACCCAGCTGCATGTGTCCTTGATAATTAATCTGGCAAGATTTGCATCCAGCTGAACGTGTCCCTGATAATTACTCCGGCAAGAGGTGCATCCAGCTGCACGGGTCCCTGATAATTACTCTGGCAAGAGGTGCATCCAGCTGCAAGTGACCCTGATAATTACACCGGCCAGAGGTGCATCCAGCTGCATGTGTCCCTGCTAATTACTCTGGCAAGAGGTGCATCCAGCTGCAGGTGACCCTGATAATTACATCAGCCAGAGGTGCATCCAGCTGCACGTGTCCCTGATAATTACTCCGGCAAGAGGTGCATCAGCTGCACGGGTCCCTGATAATTACTCTGGCAAGAGGTGCATCCAGCTGCAGATGATCCTGATAATTACACCAGCCAGAGGTGCATCCAGCTGCATGTGTCCCTGATAATTATTCTGGCAAGAGGTGCATCCAACTTCAATTATCCCTGATAATTACACTGGAAAGAGTTGCATCCAGCTGTAGGTGTCCATGATAATTACAGCGGCAAGAGTTACATCCAGCTGCATGTGTCCCTGATACTACTCTGGCAAGAGGTGCATCCAGCTGCAATTGAACCTTATAATTACAGCGGCCAGAGGTGCATCCAGCCGCACGTGTCCCTGATGATTACAAAGACAAGAGGTGCATCCAGCTGCATGTGTCCCTGATAATTACAGTGGCAAGAGGTGCATCCAGCTGCATGTGTCCCTGATAATTACTCCGGCAAGAGGAGCATCCACCTACACGTGTCCCTGATAATTACTCCACCCTGATAATTACACCGGCCAGAGGTGCATCCAGCTGCATGTGTCCTTGATAATTACAATGGCAAGATCTGCATCCAGCTGAACGTATCCCTTATAATTACAGCGGCAAGAGTTACATCCAGCTGCAAGTGACCCTGATAATTACTCCGGCAAGAGGTGCATCCAGCTGCATGTGTCCCTGATAATTATTCCGGCAAGAGATGCATCCAGCTGTACGTGTCCCAGATAATTACTCCGGCAAGAGGTGCATCCAGCTGCATGTGTCCCTGATAATTACTCCAGCAAGAGTTGCATCCAGCTGCACATGTCCCTGATAATTACTCCGGCAAGAGGTGCATCCAGCTGTATGTGTCCCTGATAATTACTGCGGCAAGAGGAGCATCCAGCTACACGTGTCCCTGATAATTACTCCACCCCGATAATTACACCAGCCAGAGGTGCATCCAGCTGCATGTGTCCCTGATAATTACACTGGCAAGATTTGCATCCAGCTGAACGTGTCCCTGATAATTACTCCGGCAAGAGGTGAATACAGCTGCAAGTGTCCCTGATAATTACTCTGGCAAGAGGTGCATCCAGCTGCAGGTGACCCTGATAATTACATCAGCCAGAGATGCATCCAGCTGCATGTGTCCCTGATAATTACTCTGGCAAGAGGTGCATCCAACTTCAAGTATTGCTGATAATTACATTGGCAAGAGTTGTATCCAGCTGTATGTGTCCATGATAATTACACTGGCAAGAGGTGCATCCAGCTGCACGTATCCCTGATAAGTACTTTGGCAAGAGGTGCATCCAGCTGCACGTGTCCCTGATAATTACTCCGGCAAGAGGTGCATCCAACTTCAAGTATTGCTGATAATTACATTGGCAAGAGCAGTATCCAGCTGTATGTGTCCATGATAATTACACTGGCAAGAGGTGCATCCCGCTGCACGTATCCCTGATAAGTACTCTGGCAAGAGGTGCATCCAGCTGCACGTGTCCCTGATAATTACTCCAGCAAGAGGAACATCCAGCTACACGTGTCCCAGATAATTACTCTGGAAAGAATTACATCCAGCTGCAAGTGACCCTGATAATTACACCGGCCAGAGCTGCATCCAGCTGCATGTGTCCCTGATAATTAATCTGGCAAGATTTGCATCCAGCTGAACGTGTCCCTGATAATTACTCCGGCAAGAGGTGCAGCCAGCTGCACGGGTCCCTGATAATTACTCCGGCAAGAGGTGCATCCAGCTGCAAGGGTCCCTGATAATTACTCTTGCAAGAGGTGCATCCAGCTGCAGGTGATCCTGAGAATTACACCAGCCAGAGGTGCATCCAGCTCAATGTGTCCCTGATAATTAATCTGGCAAGATTTGAATCCAGCTGAACGTGTCCCTGATAATTACTCCGGCAAGAGGTGCATCCAGCTGCATGTGTCCCTGATAATTACTCCGGCAAGAGGTGCATCCAGCTGCACGGGTCCCTGATAATTACTCTAGCAAGAGGTGCATCCAGCTGCAGGTGATCCTGATAATTACACCAGCCAGAGGTGCATCCAGCTGCATGTGTCCCTGATAATTACTCTGGCAAGAGGTACATCCAACTTCAATTATCCCTGATAATTACACTGGCAAGAGTTGCATCCAGCTGTATGTGTCCATGATAATTACTCCGGCAAGAGGAACATCCAGCTACACGTGTCCCTGATAAATACTCCACCCTGATAATTACACAGGCCAGAGGTGCATCCAGCTGCATGTGTCCCTGATAATTGCACTGGCAAGATTTGCATCCAGCTGAACGTGTCCCTGATAATTACTCCGGCAAGAGGTGCATACAGCTGCAAGTGTCCCTGATAATTACTCTGGCAAGAGGTGCATCCAGCTGCAGGTGACCCTGATAATTACATCAGCCAGAGGTGCATCCAGCTGCAAGTGACCCTGATAATTACACCGGCCAGAGTTGCATCCAGCTGCATGTGTCCCTGATAATTAATCTGGCAAGATTTGCATCCAGCTGAACGTGTCCCTGATAATTACTCTGGCAAGAGGTGCATCCAGCTGCACGGGTCCCTGATAATTACTCTGGCAAGAGGTGCATCCAGCTGCAAGTGACCCTGATAATTACACCGGCCAGAGGTGCATCCAGCTGCATGTGTCCCTGATAATTAATCTGGCAATATTTGCATCCAGCTGAACGTGTCCCTGATAATTACTCCGGCAAGAGGTGCATCCAGCTGCACGTGTCCATGATAATTACTCCGGCAAGAGGTGCATCCAGCTGCACGGGTCCCTGATAATTACTCTGGCAAGAGGTGCATCCAGCTGCAGATGATCCTGATAATTACACCAGCCAGAGGTGCATCCAGCTGCATGTGTCCCTGATAATTACAGTGGCAAGAGGTGCATCCAGCTGCATGTGTCCCTGATAATTACTCCACCCTGATAATTACACCGGCCAGAGGTGCATCCAGCTGCATGTGTCCTTGATAATTACACTGCCAAGATCTGCATCCAGCTGAACGTGTCCCTGATAATGACTCCGGCAAGAGGTGCATCCAGCTGTATGTGTCCCTGATAATTACTCCGGCAAGAGGTGTATCCAGCTGTATGTGTCCCTGATAATTATTCTGGCAAGAGGTGTATCCAGCTGTACGTGTCCCTGATAATTACTCCGGCAAGAGGTGTATCCAGCTGTATGTGTCCCTGATAATTATTCCGGCAAGAGGTGCATCCAGCTGTACGTATCCCTGATAATTACTCCGGCAAGAAGTGTATCCAGCTGTATGTGTCCCTGATAATTATTCAGGCAAGAGGTGCATCCAGCTGCACGTGTCCATGATAATTACTCTGGAAAGAGGTGCATCCAGCTGCACGTGTCCCTGATCATTACTATGGGAAGAGGTGCATCCAGCTGCAAGTGACCCTGATAATTATTCCAGAAAGAGGTGCATCCAGCTGCATGTGTCCCTGATAATTATTCCGGCAGGAGATGCATCCAGCTGTACGTGTCCCTGATAATTACAAAGACAAGAGGTGAATCCAGCTGCAAGTGAACCTTATAATTACAGCGGCAAGAATTACAGCCAGCTGCAAGTGACCCTGATAATTACTCCGTCAAGAGGTGTATCCAGCTGTATGTGTCCCTGGTAATTATTCCGGCAAGAGGTGCATCCAGCTGCATGTGTCCCTGATAATTATTCCGGCAAGAGGTGCATCCAGCTGTACGTTTTCCTGATAATTACTAAGACAAGAGGTGCATCCAGCTGCAAGTGTCCCTGATAATTACTCTGGCAAGATGTGCATCCAGCTGCAAGTGAACCTTATAATTACAGCGGACAGAGGTGCATCCAGCTGCACGTGTCCCTGATAATTACAGCGGCAAGATGTGCATCCAGCTGTAAATTTTCCTGATAATTACAAAGACAAGAGGTGCATCCAGCTGCATGTGTCCCTGATAATTACTCTGGCAAGAGGTGCATCCAGCTGCATGGGTCCCTGATAATTACTCTGGCAAGAGGTGCATCCAACTTCAAGTATTGCTGATAATTACACTGGCAAGAGTTGCACCCAGCTGTATGTGTCCATGATAACTACTCCGGCAAGAGGTGCATCCAGCTGCATGTGTCCCTGATAAGTACTCCGGAAAGAGGAGCATCCACCTACACGTGTCCCTGATAGTTACTCCACCCTGATAACGACTCCGGCAAGAGGTGCATCCAGCTGCAAGTGTCCCTGCTAATTACTCTGGCAAGAGGTGCATCCAGCTGCAGGTGACCCTGATAATTACATCAGCCAGAGGTGCATCCAGCTGCATGTGTCCCTGATAATTACTCTGGATAAGAGGTGCATCCAACTGTATGTGTCCATGATAATTACACTGGCAAGAGGTGCATCCAGCTCCACGTGTCCCTGATAATTAAAAAGACAAGAGGTGCATCCATCTGCACGTGTCCCTGATAATTACACTGGCAAGAGGTGCATCCAGCTGCAGGTGACCCTGATAATTACACTGGCCAAAGGTGCATCCAGCTGCATGTGAACCTTATAATTACAGCAGCAAGAGTTACATCCAGCTGCAAGTGACCCTGATAATTATTCTGGCAAGAGGTGCATCCAGCTGCACGTACCCCTGATAAGTCCTCTGGCAAGAGGTGCATCCAGCTGCACGTGTCCCTGATAATTACACTGGCAAGAGGTGCATCCAGCTGCAGGTGACCCTGATAATTACACTGGCCAGAGGTGCATCCAGCTGCAAGTGAACCTAATAATTACAGCAGCAAGAGTTACATCCAGCTGCAAGTGACCCTGATAATTATTCTGGCAAGAGGTGCATCCAGCTGCACGTATCCCTGATAAGTCCTCTGGCAAGAGGTGCATCCAGCTGCACGTGTCCCTGATAATTGCTCCGGCAAGAGGTGCATCCAGCGGCAAGTGAACCTGATAATTACAGCAGCTAAAGGTGCATCCAGCTGCATGTGTCCCTGATAATTACTCTGGCAAGTGGTGCATCCAGATGAACATATCCCTTATAATTACAGCGGCAAGAGTTACATCCAGCTGCAAGTGACCCTGATAATTAATCAGGCAAGAGGTGCATCCAGCTGCATGTGTCCCTGATAATTATTCCGGCAAGAGATGCATCCAGCTGTACGTGTCCCTGATAATTACTCCGGCAAGAGTTGCATCCAGCTGCACATGTCCCTAATAATTACTCCGGCAAGAGGTGCATCCAGCTGCATGTGTCCCTGATAATTACACTGGCAAGAGTTGCATCCAGCTGTATGTGTCCATGATAATTACTCCGGCAAGAGGAGCATCCAGCTACACGTGTCCCTGATAATTACTCCACCCTGATAATTACACCGGCCAGAGGTGCCTCCAGATGCATGTGTCCCTGATAATTACACTGGCAAGATTTGCATCAAGCTGAACGTGTCCCTGATAATTACTCCGGCAAGAGGTGCATACAGCAGCAAGTGTACCTGATAATTACTCTGGCAAGAGGTGCATCCAGCTGCAGGTGACCCTGATAATTACATCAGCCAGAGGATCATCCAGCTGCATGTGTCCCTGATAATTACTCTGGCAAGAGGTGCATCCAACTTCAAGTATTGCTGATAATTACATTGGCAAGAGTTGTATCCAGCTGTTGGTGTCCATGATAATTACACAGGCAAGAGGTGCATCCAACTGCACGTATCCCTGATAAGTACTCTAGCAAGAGGTGTATCCAGCTACACGTGTCCCAGATAATTAGTCTGGCAAGAATTACATCCAGCTTCAAGTGACCCTGATAATTACACCGGCCAGAGTTGCACCCAGCTGCATGTGTCCTTGATAATTAATCTGGCAAGATTTTGCATCCAGCTGAACGTGTCCCTGATAATTACTCCGGCAAGAGGTGCATCCAGCTGCACGGGTCCCTGATAATTACTCTGGCAAGAGGTGCATCCAGCTGCAAGTGACCCTGATAATTACACCGGCCAGAGGTACATCCAGCTGCATGTGTCCCTGATAATTAATCTGGCAATATTTGCATCCAGCTGAACGTGTCCCTGATAATTACTCCGGCAAGAGGTGCATCCAGCTGCACGTGTCCCTGATAATTACTCCGGCAAGAGGTGCATCCAGCTGCACGGGTCCCTGATAATTACTCTGGCAAGAGGTGCATCCAGCTGCAGATGATCCTGATAATTACACCAGCCAGAGGTGCATCCAGCTGCATGTGTCCCTGATAATTATTCTGGCAAGAGGTGCATCCAACTTCAATTATCCCTGATAATTACACTGGCAAGAGTTGCATCCAGCTGTATGTGTCCATGATAATTACACATGCAATAGTTGCATCCAGCTGTAGGTGTCCATGATAATTACAGCGGCAAGAGTTACATCCAGCTGCATGTGTCCCCGATACTTACTCTGGCAAGAGGTGCATCCAGCTGCAATTGAACCTTATAATTACAGCCGCCAGAGGTGCATCCAGCTGCACGTGTCCCTGATAATTACAAAGACAAGAGGTGCATCCAGCTGCATGTGTCCCTGATAATTACAGTGGCAAGAGGTGCATCCAGCTGCATGTGTCCCTGATAATTACTCTGGCAAGAGGAGCATCCACCTACACGTGTCCCTGATAATTACTCCACCCTGATAATTACACCAGCCAGAGGTGCATCCAGCTGCATGTGTCCTTGATAATTACAATAGCAAGATCTGCATCCAGCTGAACGTATCCCTTATAATTACAGCGGCAAGAGTTACATCCAGCTGCAAGTGACCCTGATAATTACTCCGGCAAGAGGTGCATCCAGCTGCATGTGTCCCTGATAATTATTCCGGCAAGAGATGCATCCAGCTGTACGTGTCCCTGATAATTACTCCGGCAAGAGGTGCATCCAGCTGCATGTGTCCCTGATAATTACTCCGGCAAGAGTTGCATCCAGCTGCACATGTCCCTGATAATTACACCGGCAAGAGGTGCATCCAGCTGTATGTGTCCCTGATAATTACTCCGTCAAGAGGAGCATCCAGCTACACGTGTCCCTGATAATTACTCCACCCTGATAATTTAACCGGCCAGAGGTGCATCCAGCTACATGTGTCCCTGATAATTACACTGGCAAGATTTGCATCCAGCTGAACGTGTCCCTGATAATTACTCCGGCAAGAGGTGAATACAGCTGCAAGTGTCCCTGATAATTACTCTGGCAAGAGGTGCATCCAGCTGCAGGTGACCCTGATAATTACATCAGCCAGAGGTGCATCCAGCTGCATGTGTCCCTGATAATTACTCTGGCAAGAGGTGCATCCAACTTCAAGTATTGCTGATAATTACATTGGCAAGGGTTGTATCCAGCTGTATGTGTCCATGATAATTACACTGGCAAGAGGTGCATCCAGCTGCACGTATCCCTGATAAGTACTCTGGCAAGAGGTGCATCCAGCTGCACGTGTCCCTGATAATTACTCCGGCAAGAGGAACATCCAGCTACACGTGTCCAAGATAATTACTCTGGCAAGAATTACATCCAGCTGCAAGTGACCCTGATAATTACACCGGCCAGAGCTGCATCCAGCTGCATGTGTCCCTGATAATTAATCTGGCAAGATTAGCATCCAGCTGAACGTGTCCCTGATAATTACTCCGGCAAGAGGTGCAACCAGCTGCACGGGACCCTGATAATTACTCTGGCAAGAGGTGCATCCATTGCACGGGTCCCTGATAATTACTCTGGCAAGAGGTGCATCCAACTGCAGGTGATCATGAGAATTACACCAGCCAGAGGTGCATCCAGCTGCATTTGTCCCTGATAATTAATCTGGCTAGATTTGAATCCAGCTGAACGTGTCCCTGATAATCACTCCGGCAAGAGGTGCATCCAGCTGCATGTGTCCCTGATAATTACTCCGGCAAGAGGTGCATCCAGCTGCACGGGTCCCTGATAATTACTCTAGCAAGAGGTGCATCCAGCTGCAGGTGATCCTGATAATTACACCAGCCAGAGGTGCATCCAGCTGCATGTGTCCCTGATAATTACTCTGGCAAGAGGTGCATCCAACTTCAATTATCCCTGATAATTACACTGGCAAGAGTTGCATCCAGCTGTATGTGTCCATGATAATTACTCCGGCAAGAGGAACATCCAGCTACACGTGTCCCTGATAAATACTCCACCCTGATAATTACACAGGCCAGAGGTGCATCCAGCTGCATGTGTCCCTGATAATTACACTGGCAAGATTTGCATCCAGCTGAACGTGTCCCTGATAATTACTCCGGCAAGAGGTGCATACAGCTGCAAGTGTCCCTGATAATTACTCTGGCAAGAGGTGCATCCAGCTGCAGGTGACCCTGATAATTACATCAGCCAGAGGTGCATCCAGCTGCATGTGTCCCTGATAATTACTCTGGGAAGAGGTGCATCCAACTTCAAGTATTGCTGATAATTACATTGGCAAGAGTTGTATCCAGCTGTATGTGTCCATGATAATTACACAGGCAAGAGGTGCATCCAGCTGCACATATCCCTGATAAGTACTCTGGCAAGAGGTGTATCCAGCTGCACGTGTCCCTGATAATTACTCCGGCAAGAGGAAAATCCAGCTACACGTTTCCCAGATAATTACTCTGGCAAGAATTACATCCAGCTGCAAGTGACCCTGATAATTACACCGGCCAGAATTGCATCCAGCTGCATGTGTCCCTGATAATTAATCTGGCAAGATTTGCATCCAGCTGAACGTGTCCCTGATAATTACTCCGGCAAGAGGTGCATCCAGCTGCACGGGTCCCTGATAATTATTCTGGCAAGAGGTGCATGCAGCTGCAAGTGACCCTGAAAATTGCACCGGCCAGAGGTGCATCCAGCTGCATGTGTCCCTGATAATTAATCTGGCAATATTTGCATCCAGATGAACGTGTCCCTGATAATTACTCCGGCAAGAGGTGCATGCAGCTGCACGTGTCCCTGATAATTACTCCGGCAAGAGGTGCATCCAGCTGCACGGGTCCCTGATAATTACTCTGGCAAGAGGTGCATCCAGCTGCAGATGATCCTGATAATTACACCAGCCAGAGGTGCATCCAGCTGCATGTGTCCCTGATAATTACAGTGGCAAGAGGTGCATCCAGCTGCATGTGTCCCTGATAATTACTCCACCCTGATAATTACACCGGCCAGAGGAGCATCCAGCTGCATGTGTCCTTGATAATTACACTGGCAAGATCTGCATCCAGCTGAACGTGTCCCTGATAATGACTCCGGCAAGAGGTGCATCCAGCTGCAAGTGTCGCTGATAATTACTCTGGCAAAATGTGCATCCAGCTGAAGGTAACCCTGATAATTACATCAGCCAGAGGTGCATGCAGCTGCATGTGTCCCTGATAATTACTCTGGCAAGTGGTGCATCCAGCTGAACGTATCCCTTATAATTACAGCGGCAAGAGTTACATCCAGCTGCAAGTGACCCTGATAATTACTCCGGCAAGGGGTGCATCCAGCTGCATGTGTCCCTGATAATTACTCCGGCAAGGGGTGCATCCACCTGCATGTGTCCCTGATAATTACACTGGCAAGAAGTGCATCCAGCTACACGTGTCCCTGATAATTACTCCGGCAAGAGGTGCATCCAGCTGCATGTGTCCCTGATAATTACTCCGGAAAGAGGAGCATCCACCTACACGTGTCCCTGATAGTTACTCCACCCTGATAATGACTCCGGCAAGATGTGCATCCAGCTGCAAGTGTCCCTGATAATTACTCTGGCAAGAGGTGCATCCAGCTGCAGGTGACCCTGATAATTACATCAGCCAGAGGTGCATCCAGCTGCATGTGTACCTGAGAATTACTCTGGCAAGAGGTTCATCCAACTTCAAGTATTGCTGATAATTACATTGGCAAGAGTTGTATCCAGCTGTATGTGTCCATGATAATTACACAGGCAAGAGGTGCATCCAGCTGCACGTATCCCTGATAAGTACTCTGGCAAGAGGTGTATCCAGCTGCACGTGTCCCTGATAATTACTCCGTCAAGAGGAAAATCCAGCTACACGTGTCCCGGATAATTACTCTGGCAAGAATTACATCCAGCTGCAAGTGACCCTGATAATTACTCTGGCAAGAGGTGCATCCAGCTGCATGGGTCCCTGATAATTACTCTGGCAAGAGGTGCATCCAACTTCAAGTATCGCTGATAATTACACTGGCAAGAGTTGCACCCAGCTGTATGTGTCCATGATAATTACTCCGGCAAGAGGTGCATCCAGCTGCATGTGTCCCTGATAATTACTCCGGAAAGAGGAGTATCCACCTACACGTGTCCCTGATAGTTACTCCACCCTGATAACGACTCCGGCAAGAGGTGCATCCAGCTGCAAGTGTCCCTGCTAATTACTCTGGCAAGAGGTGCATCCAGCTGCAGGTGACCCTGATAATTACATCAGCCAGAGGTGCATCCAGCTGCATGTGTCCCTGATAATTACTCTGGATAAGAGGTGCATCCAACTTCAAGTATCGCTGATAATTACACTGGCAAGAGTTGCATCCAGCTGTATGTGTCCATGATAATTACACTGGCAAGAGGTGCATCCAGCTCCAAGTGTCCATGATAATTAAAAAGACAAGAGGTGCATCAAGCTGCAGGTGACCCTGATAATTACACTGGCCAGAGGTGCATCCAGCTGCACGTGAACCTTATAATTACAGCGGCAAGAGTTACATCCAGCTGCAAGTGACCCTGATAATTATTCTGGCAAGAGGTGCATCGAGCTGCACGTATCCCTGATAATTGCTCCGGCAAGAGGTGCATCCAGCGGCAAGTGAACCTGATAATTACAGCAGCTAAAGGTGCATCCAGCTGCATGTGTCCCTGATAATTACTCTGGCAAGTGGTGCATCCAGCTGAACATATCCCTTATAATTACAGCGGCTAGAGTTACATCCAGCTGCAAGTGACCCTGATAATTAATCAGGCAAGAGGTGCATCCTGCTGCATGTGTCCCTGATAATTATTCCGGCAAGAGATGCATCCAGCTGTACGTGTCCCTGATAATTACTCCGGCAAGAGTTGCATCCAGCTGCACATGTCCCTGATAATTACTCCGGCAAGAGGTGCATCCAGCTGCATGTGTCCCTGATAATTACACTGGCAAGAGTTGCATCCAGCTGTATGTGTCCATGATAATTACCCCGGCAAGAGGAGCATCCAGCTACACGTGTCCCTGATAATTACTCCACCCTGATAATTACACCGGCCAGAGGTGCCTCCAGCTGCATGTGTCCCTGATAATTACACTGGCAAGATTTGCATCAAGCTGAACGTGTCCCTGATAATTACTCCGGCAAGAGGTGCATACAGCAGAAAGTGTCCCTGATAATTACTCTGGCAAGAGGTGCATCCAGCTGCAGGTGACCCTGATAATTACATCAGCCAGAGGTGCATCCAGCTGCATGTGTCCCTGATAATTACTCTGGCAAGAGGTGCATCCAACTTCAAGTATTGCTGATAATTACATTGGCAAGAGTTGTATCCAGCTGTATGTGTCCATGATAATTACAGAGGCAAGAGGTGCATCCAGCTGCACGTGTCCCTGATAATTACAAAGACAAGAGGTGAATCCAGCTGCAAGTGAACCTTATAATTACAGCGGCAAGAATTACAGCCAGCTGCAAGTGACCCTGATAATTACTCCGGCAAGAGGTGTATCCAGCTGTATGTGTCCCTGGTAATTATTCCGGCAAGAGGTGCATCCAGCTGTTCGTGTCCCTGATAATTTCTGCGGGAGAGGTGCATCCAGCTGCAAGTGAACCTTATAATTACAGTGGACAGAGGTGCATCCAGCTGCAAGTGACCCTGATAATTACAGCGGCAAGAGGTGCATCAAGCTGTACGTGTCCCTGATAATTACAAAGACAAGAGGTGCATCCAGCTGCATATGTCCCTGATAATTATTCCGGCAAGAGGTGCATCCAGCTGCACGTGAACCTTATAATTACAGTGGACAGAGGTGCATCCAGCTGCAAGTGACCCTGATAATAACTCCAGCAAGAGGTGCATCCAGCTGTACGTGTCCCTGATAATTACAAAGACAAGAGGTGCATCCAGCTGCATGTGTCCCTGATAATTATTCCGGCAAGAGGTGCATCCAGCTGAACATTTTCCTGATAATTACAAAGACAATAGGTGCATCCAGCTGCATGTGTCCCTGATAATTACTCTTGCAAGAGGTGCTTCCAGCTGCACGTGTCCCTGATAATTTCAAAGACAAGTGGTGCATCCAGCTGCATGTGTCCCTGATAATTACACTGGCAAGATTTGCATCCAGCTGCACGTGTCCCTGATACTTACTCTGGCAAGAGATGCATCCAGCGGCAGGTGATCCTAATAATTACACCAGACAGAGGTGCATCCAGCTGCATGTGTCCCTGATAATTACTCTGGCAAGAGGTGCATCCATCTTCAAGTATCCCTGATATTT
Source organism: Narcine bancroftii (assembly GCF_036971445.1). Lineage (NCBI taxonomy): Eukaryota > Metazoa > Chordata > Chondrichthyes > Torpediniformes > Narcinidae > Narcine > Narcine bancroftii. The sequence continues at coordinate 38,403,051 of NC_091481.1, forward strand.
ACACTGGCATCCAGCTGTATGTGTCCATGATAATTATAGCGGCAAGAGGTGCATCCAGCTGCAAGTGAACCTTGTAATTACAGCGGCCAGAGGTGCATCCACCTGCAAGTGACCCTGATAAATACTCCAGCAAGAGGTGCATCCAGCTGCACGTGTCCCTGACAATTACAGCGGCAAGATTTACATCCAGCTGCACGTGTCCCTGATATTTACAAAGACAAGAGGGTCATCCAGCTGCATGTGTCCATGGTAATTATTCCGGCAAGAGATGTTTCCGGCTGTACGTTTTCCTGATAATTACAAAGACAAGAGGTGCATCCAGCTGCATGTGTCCCTGATAATTACTCCGGCAAGAGGTGCATCCAGCTGCACGTGTCCCTGATACTTACTCTGGAAAGAGGTGCTTCCAGAGGCAAGTGAACCTTATAATTACAGCGGCCAGAGGTGCATCCAGCTGCACGTGTCCCTGATAATTACAAAGTCAAGAGGTGCATCCAGCTGCATGTGTCCCTGATAATTACACTTGCAAGAGGTGAATCCAGCTGCACGTGTCCCTGATAAATACACCGGCAAGAGTTGCATCCAGCTGTATGTGTCCATGATAATTACAGCGGCAAGAGGTACATCCAGCTGCAAGTGACCCTGATAATTATTCCGGCAAGAGGTGCATCCAGCTCCACGTGTCCCTGATCATTACTATGGTAAGAGGTGAATCCAGCTGCACGTGTCCCTGATAAATACACCGGCAAGAGTTGATCCAGCTGTATGTGTCCATGATAATTACAGCGGCAAGAGGTGCATCCAGCTGAACGTGACCCTGATAATGACTCTGGCAAGAGTTACATCCAGCTCCACGTGTCCCTGATAATTACAAAGACAAGAGGTGCATCCAGCTGCACGAGTCCGTGATAATTACTCTGGCAAGAGGTGCATCCAGCTGCACGTGTCCCTGATCATTACTATGGTAAGAGGTCAATCCAGCTGCACGTGTCCCTTACAAATACACCGGCAAGAGTTGCATCCAGCTGTATGTGTCCATGATAATTACAGCGGCAAGAGGTGCATCCAGCTGCATGTGTCCCTGATAATTATTCCGGCAAGAAGTGCATCCAGCTGAACGTGCCCCTGATAATGACTCTGGCAAGAGGTGCATCCAGCTCCACGTGTCCCTGATAATTACAAAGACAAGAGGTGCATCCAGCTGCAAGTGACCCTGATAATTATTCCGGCAAGAGATGCATCCAGCTGTATATGTCCCTGATAATTACAAAGACAAGAGTTGCATCCAGCTGAAACTGAATCTTATAATTACAGCGGCAAGAATTACAGCCAGCTGCAAGTGACCCTGATAATTACTCCGGCAAGAGGTGCATCCAGCTGTATGTGTCCCTGATAATTACTCCGGCAAGAGGTGTATCCAGCTGTATGTGTCCCTGATAATTATTCTGGCAAGGGGTGTATCCAGCTGTACGTGTCCCTGATAATTACTCCGGCAAGAGGTGTATCCAGCTGTATGTGTCCCTGATAATTATTCCGGCAAGAGGTGCATCCAGCTGTACGTGTCCCTGATAATTACTCCGGCAAGAAGTGTATCCAGCTGTATGTGTCCCTGATAATTATTCCGGCAAGAGGTGCATCCAGCTGCATGTGTCCCTGATAATTATTCCGGCAAGAGGTGCATCCAGCTGTACGTGTCCCTGATAATTACTCCGGCAAGAAGTGTATCCAGCTGTATGTGTCCCTGATAATTATTCCGGCAAGAGGTGCATCCAACTGCACGTGTCCCTGATCATTACTATGGGAAGAGGTGCATCCAGCTGCAAGTGACCCTGATAATTATTCCAGAAAGAGGTGCATCCAGCTGCATGTGTCCCTGATAATTATTCCGGGAAGAGATGCATCCAGCTGTACGTGTCCCTGATAATTACAAAGACAAGAGGTGAATCCAGCTGCAAGTGAACCTTATAATTACAGCGGCAAGAATTACAGCCAGCTGCAAGTGACCCTGATAATTACTCCGGCAAGAGGTGTATCCAGCTGTATGTGTCCCTGGTAATTATTCCGGCAAGAGGTGCATCCAGCTGCATGTGTCCCTGATAATTATTCCGGCAAGAGGTGCATCCAGCTGTACGTTGTCCTGATAAATACAAAGACAAGAGGTGCATCCAGCTGCAAGTGTCCCTGATAATTACTCTGGCAAGACGTGCATCCAGCTGCAAGTGAACCTTATAACTACAGCAGACAGAGGTGCATCCAGCTGCACGAGTCCCTGATAATTACAGCAGCAAGAGGTGCATCCAGCTGTAAATTTTCCTGATAATTACAAAGACAAGAGGTGCATCCAGCTGCATGTGTCCCTGATAATTACTCTGGCAAGAGGTGCATCCAGCTGCATGGGTCCCTGATAATTACTCTGGCAAGAGGTGCATCCAACTTCAAGTATCGCTGATAATTACACTGGCAAGAGTTGCACCCAGCTGTATGTGTCCATGATAATTACTCCGGCAAGAGGTGCATCCAGCTGCATGTGTCCCTGATAATTACTCCGGAAAGAGGAGTATCCACCTACACGTGTCCCTGATAGTTACTCCACCCTGATAACGACTCCGGCAAGAGGTGCATCCAGCTGCAAGTGTCCCTGCTAATTACTCTGGCAAGAGGTGCATCCAGCTGCAGGTGACCCTGATAATTACATCAGCCAGAGGTGCATCCAGCTGCATGTGTCCCTGATAATTACTCTGGATAAGAGGTGCATCCAACTTCAAGTATCGCTGATAATTACACTGGCAAGAGTTGCATCCAGCTGTATGTGTCCATGATAATTACACTGGCAAGAGGTGCATCCAGCTCCACGTGTCCCTGATAATTAAAAAGACAAGAGGTGCATCCATCTGCACGTGTCCCTGATAATTACTCTGGCAAGAGGTGCATCAAGCTGCAGGTGACCCTGATAATTACACTGGCCAGAGGTGCATCCAGCTGCACGTGAACCTTATAATTACAGCGGCAAGAGTTACATCCAGCTGCAAGTGACCCTGATAATTATTCTGGCAAGAGGTGCATCCAGCTGCACGTATCCCTGATAAGTCCTCTGGCAAGAGGTGCATCCAGCTGCACGTGTCCCTGATAATTGCTCCGGCAAGAGGTGCATCCAGCGGCAAGTGAACCTGATAATTACAGCAGCTAAAGGTGCATCCAGCTGCATGTGTCCCTGATAATTACTCTGGCAAGTGGTGCATCCAGCTGAACATATCCCTTATAATTATAGCGGCAAGAGTTACATCCAGCTGCAAGTGACCCTGATAATTAATCAGGCAAGAGGTGCATCCAGCTGCATGTGTCCCTGATAATTATTCCGGCAAGAGATGCATCCAGCTGTACGTGTCCCTGATAATTACTCCGGCAAGAGTTGCATCCAGCTGCACATGTCCCTGATAATTACTCCGGCAAGAGGTGCATCCAGCTGCATGTGTCCCTGATAATTACACTGGCAAGAGTTGCATCCAGCTGTATGTGTCCATGATAATTACCCCGGCAAGAGGAGCATCCAGCTACACGTGTCCCTGATAATTACTCCACCCTGATAATTACACCGGCCAGAGGTGCCTCCAGCTGCATGTGTCCCTGATAATTACACTGGCAAGATTTGCATCAAGCTGAACGTGTCCCTGATAATTACTCCGGCAAGAGGTGCATACAGCAGAAAGTGTCCCTGATAATTACTCTGGCAAGAGGTGCATCCAGCTGCAGGTGACCCTGATAATTACATCAGCCAGAGGTGCATCCAGCTGCATGTGTCCCTGATAATTACTCTGGTAAGAGGTGCATCCAACTTCAAGTATTTCTGATAATTACATTGGCAAGAGTTGTATCCAGCTGTATGTGTCCATGATAATTACAGAGGCAAGAGGTGCATCCAGCTGCACGTATCCCTGATAAGTACTCTTGCAAGAGGTGTATCCAGCTGCACGTGTCCCTGATAATTACTCCGGCAAGAGGAACATCCAGCTACACGTGTCCCAGATAATTACTCTGGCAAGAGTTACATCCAGCTGCAAGTGACCCTGATAATTACACCGGCCAGAGTTGCACCCAGCTGCATGTGTCCTTGATAATTAATCTGGCAAGATTTGCATCCAGCTGAACGTGTCCCTGATAATTACTCCGGCAAGAGGTGCATCCAGCTGCACGGGTCCCTGATAATTACTCTGGCAAGAGGTGCATCCAGCTGCAAGTGACCCTGATAATTACACCGGCCAGAGGTGCATCCAGCTGCAGGTGACCCTGATAATTACATCAGCCAGAGGTGCATCCAGCTGCACGTGTCCCTGATAATTACTCCGGCAAGAGGTGCATCAGCTGCACGGGTCCCTGATAATTACTCTGGCAAGAGGTGCATCCAGCTGCAGATGATCCTGATAATTACACCAGCCAGAGGTGCATCCAGCTGCATGTGTCCCTGATAATTATTCTGGCAAGAGGTGCATCCAACTTCAATTATCCCTGATAATTACACTGGCAAGAGTTGCATCCAGCTGTATGTGTCCATGATAATTACACTGGAAAGAGTTGCATCCAGCTGTAGGTGTCCATGATAATTACAGCGGCAAGAGTTACATCCAGCTTCATGTGTCCCTGATACTACTCTGGCAAGAGGTGCATCCAGCTGCAATTGAACCTTATAATTACAGCGGCCAGAGGTGCATCCAGCCGCACGTGTCCCTGATAATTACAAAGACAAGAGGTGCATCCAGCTGCATGTGTCCCTGATAATTACAGTGGCAAGAGGTGCATCCAGCTGCATGTGTCCCTGATAATTACTCCGGCAAGAGGAGCATCCACCTACACGTGTCCCTGATAATTACTCCACCCTGATAATTACACCGGCCAGAGGTGCATCCAGCTGCATGTGTCCTTGATAATTACAATGGCAAGATCTGCATCCAGCTGAACGTATCCCTTATAATTACAGCGGCAAGAGTTACATCCAGCTGCAAGTAACCCTGATAATTACTCCGGCAAGAGGTGCATCCAGCTGCATGTGTCCCTGATAATTATTCCGGCAAGAGATGCATCCAGCTGTACGTGTCCCAGATAATTACTCCGGCAAGAGGTGCATCCAGCTGCATGTGTCCCTGATAATTACTCCAGCAAGAGTTGCATCCAGCTGCACATGTCCCTGATAATTACTCCGGCAAGAGGTGCATCCAGCTGTATGTGTCCCTGATAATTACTGCGGAAAGAGGAGCATCCAGCTACACGTGTCCCTGATAATTACTCCACCCCGATAATTACACCAGCCAGAGGTGCATCCAGTTGCATGTGTCCCTGATAATTACACTGGCAAGATTTGCATCCAGCTGAACGTGTCCCTGATAATTACTCCGGCAAGAGGTGAATACAGCTGCAAGTGTCCCTGATAATTACTCTGGCAAGAGGTGCATCCAGCTGCAGGTGACCCTGATAATTACATCAGCCAGAGGTGCATCCAGCTGCATGTGTCCCTGATAATTACTCTGGCAAGAGGTGCATCCAACTTCAAGTATTGCTGATAATTACATTGGCAAGAGTTGTATCCAGCTGTATGTGTCCATGATAATTACACTGGCAAGAGGTGCATCCAGCTGCACGTATCCCTGATAAGTACTTTGGCAAGAGGTGCATCCAGCTGCACTTGTCCCTGATAATTACTCCGGCAAGAGCTGCATCCAACTTCAAGTATTGCTGATAATTACATTGGCAAGAGCTGTATCCAGCTGTATGTGTCCATGATAATTACACTGGCAAGAGGTGCATCCAGCTGCACGTATCCCTGATAAGTACTCTGGCAAGAGGTGCATCCAGCTGCACGTGTCCCTGATAATTACTCCAGCAAGAGGAACATCCAGCTACACGTGTCCCAGATAATTACTCTGGAAAGAATTACATCCAGCTGCAAGTGACCCTGATAATTACACCGGCCAGAGCTGCATCCAGCTGCATGTGTCCCTGATAATTAATCTGGCAAGATTTGCATCCAGCTGAACGTGTCCCTGATAATTACTCCGGCAAGAGGTGCAACCAGCTGCACGGGTCCCTGATAATTACTCCGGCAAGAGGTGCATCCAGCTGCAAGGGTCCCTGATAATTACTCTTGCAAGAGGTGCATCCAGCTGCAGTTGATCCTGAGAATTACACCAGCCAGAGGTGCATCCAGCTGCATGTGTCCCTGATAATTAATCTGGCAAGATTTGAATCCAGCTGAACGTGTCCCTGATAATTACTCCGGCAAGAGGTGCATCCAGCTGCATGTGTCCCTGATAATTACTCCGGCAAGAGGTGCATCCAGCTGCACGGGTCCCTGATAATTACTCTAGCAAGAGTTGCATCCAGCTGCAGGTGATCCTGATAATTACACCAGCCAGAGGTGCATCCAGCTGCATGTGTCCCTGATAATTACTCTGGCAAGAGGTACATCCAACTTCAATTATCCCTGATAATTACAATGGCAAGAGTTGCATCCAGCTGTATGTGTCCATGATAATTACTCCGGCAAGAGGAACATCCAGCTACACGTGTCCCTGATAAATACTCCACCCTGATAATTACACAGGCCAGAGGTGCATCCAGCTGCATGTGTCCCTGATAATTACACTGGCAAGATTTGCATCCAGCTGAACGTGTCCCTGATAATTACTCCGGCAAGAGGTGCATACAGCTGCAAGTGTCCCTGATAATTACTCTGGCAAGAGGTGCATCCAGCTGCAGGTGACCCTGATAATTACATCAGCCAGAGGTGCATCCAGCTGCATGTGTCCCTGATAATTACTCTGGCAAGAGGTGCATCCAACTTCAAGTATTGCTGATAATTACATTGGCAGGAGTTGTATCCAGCTGTATGTGTCCATGATAATTACACAGGCAAGAGGTGCATCCAGCTGCAAGTATCCCTGATAAGTACTCTGGCAAGAGGTGTATCCAGCTGCACGTGTCCCTGATAATTACTCCGGCAAGAGGAAAATCCAGCTACACGTTTCCCAGATAATTACTCTGGCAAGAATTACATCCAGCGGCAAGTGACCCTGATAATTACACCGGCCAGAGTTGCATCCAGCTGCATGTGTCCCTGATAATTAATCTGGCAAGATTTGCATCCAGCTGAACGTGTCCCTGACAATTACTCCGGCAAGAGGTGCATCCAGCTGCACGGGTCCCTGATAATTACTCTGGCAAGAGGTGCATCCAGCTGCAAGTGACCCTGAAAATTACACCGGCCAGAGGTGCATCCAGCTGCATGTGTCCCTGATAATTAATCTGGCAATATTTGCATCCAGCTGAACGTGTCCCTGATAATTACTCCTGCAAGAGGTGCATCCAGCTGCACGTGTCCCTGATAATTACTCCGGCAAGAGGTGCATCCAGCTGCACGGGTCCCTGATAATTACTCTGGCAAGAGGTGCATCCAGCTGCAGATGATCCTGATAATTACACCAGCCAGAGGTGCATCCAGCTGCATGTGTCCCTGATAATTACAGTGGCAAGAGGTGCATCCAGCTGCATGTGTCCCTGATAATTACTCCACCCTGATAATAACACCGGCCACAGGTGCATCCAGCTGCATGTGTCCTTGATAATTACACTGGCAAGATCTGCATCCAGCTGAACGTGTCCCTGATAATGACTCCGGCAAGAGGTGGATCCAGCTGCAAGTGTCCCTGATAATTACTCTGGCAAGATGTGCATCCAGCTGAAGGTAACCCTGATAATTACATCAGCCAGAGGTGCATCCAGCTGCATGTGTCCCTGATAATTACTCTGGCAAGTGGTGCATCCAGCTGAACGTATCCCTTATAATTAAAGCGGCAAGAGTTACATCCAGCAGCAAGTGACCCTGATAATTACTCCGGTAAGAGGTGCATCCAGCTGCATGTGTCCCTGATAATTACTCCTGCAAGGGGTGCATCCACCTGCATGTGTCCCTGATAATTACACTGGCAAGAGGTGCATCCAGCTACACGTGTCCCTGATAATTACTCCGGCAAGAGGTGCATCCAGCTGCATGTGTCCCTGATAATTACTCCGTAAAGAGGAGCATCCACCTACACGTGTACCTGATAGTTACTCCACCCTGATAACGACTCCGGCAAGATGTGCATCCAGCTGCAAGTGTCCCTGATAATTACTCTGGCAAGAGGTGCATCCAGCTGCAGGTGACCCTGATAATTACATCAGCCAGAGGTGCATCCAGCTGCACGTATCCCTGATAAGTACTCTGGCAAGAGGAAAATCCAGCTACACGTGTCCCAGATAATTACTCTGGCAAGAATTACATCCAGCTGCAAGTGACCCTGATAATTACACCGGCCAGAGTTGCATCCAGCTGCATGTGTCCCTGATAATTAATCTGGCAAGATTTGCATCCAGCTGAACGTGTCCCTGATAATTACTCTGGCAAGAGGTGCATCCAGCTGCACGGGTCCCTGATAATTACTCTGGCAAGAGGTGCATCCAGCTGCAAGTGACCCTGATAATTACACCGGCCAGAGGTGCATCCAGCTGCATGTGTCCCTGATAATTAATCTGGCAATATTTGCATCCAGCTGAACGTGTCCCTGATAATTACTCCGGCAAGAGGTGCATCCAGCTGCACGTGTCCATGATAATTACTCCGGCAAGAGGTGCATCCAGCTGCACGGGTCCCTGATAATTACTTTGGCAAGAGGTGCATCCAGCTGCAGATGATCCTGATAATTACTCCAGCCAGAGGTGCATCCAGCTGCATGTGTCCCTGATAATTACAGTGGCAAGAGGTGCATCCAGCTGCATGTGTCCCTGATAATTAATCCACCCTGATAATTACACCGGCCAGAGGTGCATCCAGCTGCATGTGTCCTTGATAATTACACTGCCAAGATCTGCATCCAGCTGAACGTGTCCCTGATAATGACTCCGGCAAGAGGTGCATCCAGCTGTATGTGTCCCTGATAATTACTCCGGCAAGAGGTGTATCCAGCTGTATGTGTCCCTGATAATTATTCTGGCAAGAGGTGTATCCAGCTGTACGTGTCCCTGATAATTACTCCGGCAAGAGGTGTATCCAGCTGTATGTGTCCCTGATAATTATTCCAGCAAGAGGTGCATCCAGCTGTACGTGTCCCTGATAATTACTCCGGCAAGAAGTGTATCCAGCTGTATGTGTCCCTGATAATTATTCAGGCAAGAGGTGCATCCAGCTGCACGTGTCCATGATAATTACTCTGGCAAGAGGTGCATCCAGCTGCACGTGTCCCTGATCATTACTATGGGAAGAGGTGCATCCAGCTGCAAGTGACCCTGATAATTATTCCAGAAAGAGGTGCATCCAGCTGCATGTGTCCCTGATAATTATTCCGGCAGGAGATGCATCCAGCTGTACGTGTCCCTGATAATTACAAAGACAAGAGGTGAATCCAGCTGCAAGTGAACCTTATAATTACAGCGGCAAGAATTACAGCCAGCTGCAAGTGTCCCTGATAATTACTCCGGCAAGAGGTGTATCCAGCTGTATGTGTCCCTGGTAATTATTCCGGCAAGAGGTGCATCCAGCTGCATGTGTCCCTGATAATTATTCCGGCAAGAGGTGCATCCAGCTGTACGTTTTCCTGATAATTACAAAGACAAGAGGTGCATCCAGCTGCAAGTGTCCCTGATAATTACTCTGGCAAGATGTGCATCCAGCTGCAAGTGAACCTAATAATTACAGCGGACAGAGGTGCATCCAGCTGCACGTGTCCCTGATAATTACAGCGGCAAGAGGTGCATCCAGCTGTAAATTTTCCTGATAATTACAAAGACAAGAGGTGCATCCAGCTGCATGTGTCCCTGATAATTACTCTGGCAAGAGGTGCATCCAGCTGCATGGGTCCCTGATAATTACTCTGGCAAGAGGTGCATCCAACTTCAAGTATTGCTGATAATTACACTGGCAAGAGTTGCACCCAGCTGTATGTGTCCATGATAACTACTCCGAGAAGAGGTGCATCCAGCTGCATGTGTCCCTGATAAGTACTCCGGAAAGAGGAGCATCCACCTACACGTGTCCCTGATAGTTACTCCACCCTGATAACGACTCCGGCAAGAGGTGCATCCAGCTGCAAGTCTCCCTGCTAATTACTCTGGCAAGAGGTGCATCCAGCTGCAGGTGACCCTGATAATTACATCAGCCAGAGGTGCATCCAGCTGCATGTGTCCCTGATAATTACTCTGGATAAGAGGTGCATCCAACTGTATGTGTCCATGATAATTACACTGGCAAGAGGTGCATCCAGCTCCACGTGTCCCTGATAATTAAAAAGACAAGAGGTGCATCCATCTGCACGTGTCCCTGATAATTACACTGGCAAGAGGTGCATCCAGCTGCAGGTGACCCTGATAATTACACTGGCCAAAGGTGCATCCAGCTGCATGTGAACCTTATAATTACAGCAGCAAGAGTTACATCCAGCTGCAAGTGACCCTGATAATTATTCTGGCAAGAGGTGCATCCAGCTGCACGTGTCCCTGATAATTACACTGGCAAGAGGTGCATCCAGCTGCAGGTGACCCTGATAATTACACTGGCCAGAGGTGCATCCAGCTGCAAGTGAACCTAATAATTACAGCAGCAAGAGTTACATCCAGCTGCAAGTGACCCTGATAATTATTCTGGCAAGAGGTGCATCCAGCTGCACGTATCCCTGATAAGTCCTCTGGCAAGAGGTGCATCCAGCTGCACGTGTCCCTGATAATTGCTCCGGCAAGAGGTGCATCCAGCGGCAAGTGAACCTGATAATTACAGCAGCTAAAGGTGCATCCAGCTGCATGTGTCCCTGATAATTACTCTGGCAAGTGGTGCATCCAAATGAACATATCCCTTATAATTACAGCGGCAAGAGTTACATCCAGCTGCAAGTGACCCTGATAATTAATCAGGCAAGAGGTGCATCCAGCTGCATGTGTCCCTGATAATTATTCCGGCAAGAGATGCATCCAGCTGTACGTGTCCCTGATAATTACTCCGGCAAGAGTTGCATCCAGCTGCACATGTCCCTAATAATTACTCCGGCAAGAGGTGCATCCAGCTGCATGTGTCCCTGATAATTACACTGGCAAGAGTTGCATCCAGCTGTATGTGTCCATGATAATTACTCCGGCAAGAGGAGCATCCAGCTACACGTGTCCCTGATAATTACTCCACCCTGATAATTACACCGGCCAGAGGTGCCTCCAGATGCATGTGTCCCTGATAATTACACTGGCAAGATTTGCATCAAGCTGAACGTGTCCCTGATAATTACTCCGGCAAGAGGTGCATACAGCAGCAAGTGTACCTGATAATTACTCTGGCAAGAGGTGAATCCAGCTGCAGGTGACCCTGATAATTACATCAGCCAGAGGATCATCCAGCTGCATGTGTCCCTGATAATTACTCTGGCAAGAGGTGCATCCAACTTCAAGTATTGCTGATAATTACATTGGCAAGAGTTGTATCCAGCTGTATGTGTCCATGATAATTACACAGGCAAGAGGTGCATCCAACTGCACGTATCCCTGATAAGTACTCTAGCAAGAGGTGTATCCAGCTGCACGTGTCCCTGATAATTACTCCGGCAAGAGGAACATCCAGCTACACGTGTCCCAGATAATTAGTCTGGCAAGAATTACATCCAGCTTCAAGTGACCCTGATAATTACACCGGCCAGAGTTGCACCCAGCTGCATGTGTCCTTGATAATTAATCTGGCAAGATTTGCATCCAGCTGAACGTGTCCCTGATAATTACTCCGGCAAGAGGTGCATCCAGCTGCACGTGTCCCTGATAATTACTCCGGCAAGAGGTGCATCCAGCTGCACGTGTCCCTGATAATTACTCCGGCAAGAGGTGCATCCAGCTGCACGGGTCCCTGATAATTACTCTGGCAAGAGGTGCATCCAGCTGCAGATGATCCTGATAATTACACCGGCCAGAGGTGCATCCAGCTGTATGCGTCCATGATAATTACACATGCAATAGTTGCATCCAGCTGTAGGTGTCCATGATAATTACAGCGGCAAGGGTTACATCCAGCTGCATGTGTCCCTGATACTTACTCTGGCAAGAGGTGCATCCAGCTGCAATTGAACCTTATAATTACAGCCGCCAGAGGTGCATCCAGCCGCACGTGTCCCTGATAATTACAAAGACAAGAGGTGCATCCAGCTGCATGTGTCCCTGATAATTACAGTGGCAAGAGGTGCATCCAGCTGCATGTGTCCCTGATAATTACTCTGGCAAGAGGAGCATCCACCTACACGTGTCCCTGATAATTACTCCACCCTGATAATTACACCAGCCAGAGGTGCATCCAGCTGCATGTGTCCCTGATAATTACACTGGCAAGATTTGCATCCAGCTGAACGTGTCCCTGATAATTACTCCGGCAACAGGTGCATACAGCTGCAAGTGTCCCTGATAATTACTCTGGCAAGAGGTGCATCCAGCTGCAGGTGACCCTGATAATTACATCAGCCAGAGGTGCATCCAGCTGCATGTGTCCCTGATAATTACTCTGGGAAGAGGTGCATCCAACTTCAAGTATTGCTGATAATTACATTGGCAAGAGTTGTATCCAGCTGTATGTGTCCATGATAATTACACAGGCAAGAGGTGCATCCAGCTGCACGTATCCCTGATAAGTACTCTGGCAAGAGGTGTATCCAGCTGCACGTGTCCCTGATAATTACTCCGGCAAGAGGAAAATCCAGCTACACGTTTCCCAGATAATTACTCTGGCAAGAATTACATCCAGCTGCAAGTGACCCTGATAATTACACCGGCCAGAATTGCATCCAGCTGCATGTGTCCCTGATAATTAATCTGGCAAGATTTGCATCCAGCTGAACGTGTCCCTGATAATTACTCCGGCAAGAGGTTCATCCAGCTGCACGGGTCCCTGATAATTATTCTGGCAAGAGGTGCATGCAGCTGCAAGTGACCCTGAAAATTGCACCGGCCAGAGGTGCATCCAGCTGCATGTGTCCCTGATAATTAATCTGGCAATATTTGCATCCAGATGAACGTGTCCCTGATAATTACTCCGGCAAGAGGTGCATGCAGCTGCACGTGTCCCTGATAATTACTCCGGCAAGAGGTGCATCCAGCTGCACGGGTCCCTGATAATTACTCTGGCAAGAGGTGCATCCAGCTGCAGATGATCCTGATAATTACACCAGCCAGAGGTGCATCCAGCTGCATGTGTCCCTGATAATTACAGTGGCAAGAGGTGCATCCAGCTGCATGTGTCCCTGATAATTACTCCACCCTGATAATTACACCGGCCAGAGGAGCATCCAGCTGCATGTGTCCTTGATAATTACACTGGCAAGATCTGCATCCAGCTGAACGTGTCCCTGATAATGACTCCGGCAAGAGGTGCATCCAGCTGCAAGTGTCCCTGATAATTACTCTGGCAAGATGTGCATCCAGCTGAAGGTAACCCTGATAATTACATCAGCCAGAGGTGCATCCAGCTGCATGTGTCCCTGATAATTAGTCTGGCAAGTGGTGCATCCAGCTGAACGTATTCCTTATAATTACAGCGGCAAGAGTTACATCCAGCTGCAAGTGACCCTGATAATTACTCCGGCAAGGGGTGCATCCAGCTGCATGTGTCCCTGATAATTACTCCGGCAAGGGGTGCATCCACCTGCATGTGTCCCTGATAATTACACTGGCAAGAAGTGCATCCAGCTACACGTGTCCCTGATAATTACTCCGGCAAGAGGTGCATCCAGCTGCATGTGTCCCTGATAATTACTCCGGAAAGAGGAGCATCCACCTACACGTGTCCCTGATAGTTACTCCACCCTGATAATGACTCCGGCAAGATGTGCATCCAGCTGCAAGTGTCCCTGATAATTACTCTGGCAAGAGGTGCATCCAGCTGCAGGTGACCCTGATAATTACATCAGCCAGAGGTGCATCCAGCTGCATGTGTACCTGAGAATTACTCTGGCAAGAGGTGCATCCAACTTCAAGTATTGCTGATAATTACATTGGCAAGAGTTGTATCCAGCTGTATGTGTCCATGATAATTACACAGGCAAGAGGTGCATCCAGCTGCACGTATCCCAGATAAGTACTCTGGCAAGAGGTGTATCCAGCTGCACGTGTCCCTGATAATTACTCCGGCAAGAGGAAAATCCAGCTACACGTGTCCCGGATAATTACTCTTGCAAGAATTACATCCAGCTGCAAGTGACCCTGATAATTACACCGGTAGGAGTTGCATCCAGCTGCATGTGTCCCTGATAATTAATCTGGCAAGATTTGCATCCAGCTGAACGTGTCCCTGACAATTACTCCGGCAAGAGGTGCATCCAGCTGCACGGGTCCCTGATAATTACTCTGGCAAGAGGTGCATCCAGCTGCAAGTGACCCTGAAAATTACACCGGCCAGAGGTGCATCCAGCTGCATGTGTCCCTGATAATTAATCTGGCAATATTTGCATCCAGCTGAACGTGTCCCTGATAATTACTCCGGCAAGAGGTGCATCCAGCTGCACGTGTCCCTGATAATTACTCCGGCAAGAGGTGCATCCAGCTGCACGGGTCCCTGATAATTACTCTGCCAAGAGGTGCATCCAGCTGCAGATGATCCTGATAATTACACCAGCCAGAGGTGCATCGAGCTGCATGTGTCCCTGATAATTACAGTGGCAAGAGGTGCATCCAGCTGCATGTGTCCCTGATAATTACTCCACCCTGATAATTACACCGGCCAGAGGTGCATCCAGCTGCATGTGTCCTTGATAATTACACTGGCAAGATCTGCATCCAGCTGAACGTGTCCCTGATAATGACTCCAGCAAGAGGTGCATCCAGATGCAAGTGTCCCCGATAATTACTCTGGCAAGATGTGCATCCAGCTGAAGGTAACCCTTATAATTACATCAGCCAGAGGTGCATCCAGCTGCATGTGTCCCTGATAATTACTCTGGCAAGTGGTGCATCCAGCTGAACGTATCCCATATAATTACAGCGGCAAGTGTTACATCCAGCAGCAAGTGACCCTGATAATTACTCCGGTAAGAGGTGCATCCAGCTGCATGTGTCCCTGATAATTACTCCTGAAAGGGGTGCATCCACCTGCATGTGTCCCTGATAATTACACTGGCAAGAGGTGCATCCAGCTACACGTGTCCCTGATAATTACTCCGGCAAGAGGTGCATCCAGCTGCATGTGTCCCTGATAATTACTCCGTAAAGAGGAGCATCCACCTACACGAGTACCTTATAGTTACTCCACCCTGATAATGACTCCGGCAAGATGTGCATCCAGCTGCAAGTGTCCCTGATAATTACTCTGGCAAGAGGTGCATCCAGCTGCAGGTGACCCTGATAATTACATCAGCCAGAGGTGCATCCAGCTGCATATGTCCCTGATAATTACTCTGGGAAGAGGTGCATCCAACTTCAAGTATTGCTGATAATTACATTGGCAAGAGTTGTATCCAGCTGTATGTGTCCATGATAATTACACAGGCAAGAGGTGCATCCAGCTGCACGTATCCCTGATAAGTACTCTGGCAAGAGGAAAATCCAGCTACACGTGTCCCAGATAATTACTCTGGCAAGAATTACATCCAGCTGCAAGTGACCCTGATAATTACTCCGGAAAGAGGAGCATCCACCTACACGTGTACCTGATAGTTACTCCACCCTGATAATGACTCCGGCAAGATGTGCATCCAGCTGCAAGTGTCCCTGATAATTACTCTGGCAAGAGGTGCATCCAGCTGCAGGTGACCCTGATAATTACATCAGCCAGAGGTGCATCCAGCTGCATGTGTCCCTGAGAATTACTCTGGCAAGAGGTGCATCCAACTTCAAGTATTGCTGATAATTACATTGGCAAGAGTTGTATCCAGCTGTATGTGTCCATGATAATTACACAGGCAAGAGGTGCATCCAGCTGCACGTATCCCTGATAAGTACTCTGGCAAGAGGTATATCCAGCTGCACGTGTCCCTGATAATTACTCCGGCAAGAGGAAAATCCAGCTACACGTGTCCCGGATAATTACTCTGGCAAGAATTACATCCAGCTGCAAGTGACCCTGATAATTACACCGGCCAGAGTTGCATCCAGCTGCATGTGTCCCTGATAATTAATCTGGCAAGATTTGCATCCAGCTGAACGTGTCCCTGACAATTACTCCGGCAAGAGGTGCATCCAGCTGCACGGGTCCCTGATAATTACTCTGGCAAGAGGTGCATCCAGCTGCAAGTGACCCTGAAAATTACACCGGCCAGAGGTGCATCCAGCTGCATGTGTCCCTGATAATTAATCTGGCAATATTTGCATCCAGCTGAACGTGTCCCTGATAATTACTCCGGCAAGAGGTGCATCCAGCTGCACGTGTCCCTGATAATTACTCCGGCAAGAGGTGCATCCAGCTGCACGGGTCCCTGATAATTACTCTGGCAAGAGATGCATCCAGCTGCAGATGATCCTGATAATTACACCAGCCAGAGGTGCATCGAGCTGCATGTGTCCCTGATAATTACAGTGGCAAGAGGTGCATCCAGCTGCAAGTGTCCCTGATAATTACTCCACCCTGATAATTACACCGGCCAGAGGTGCATCCAGCTGCATGTGTCCTTGATAATTACACTGGCAAGATCTGCATCCAGCTGAACGTGTCCCTGATAATGACTCCGGCAAGAGGTGCATCCAGCTGCAAGTGTCCCTGATAATTACTCTGGCAAGATGTGCATCCAGCTGAAGGTAACCCTGATAATTACATCAGCCAGAGGTGCATCCAGCTGCATGTGTCCCTGATAATTACTCTGGCAAGTGGTGCATCCAGCTGAACGTATCCCTTATAATTACAGCGGCAAGAGTTACATCCAGCAGCAAGTGACCCTGATAATTACTCCGGTAAGAGGTGCATCCAGCTGCATGTGTCCCTGATAATTACTCCTGCAAGGGGTGCATCCACCTGCATGTGTCCCTGATAATTACACTGGCAAGAGGTGCATCCAGCTACACGTGTCCCTGATAATTACTCCGGCAAGAGGTGCATCCAGCTGCATGTGTCCCTGATAATTACTCCGTAAAGAGGAGCATCCACCTACACGTGTACCTGATAGTTACTCCACCCTGATAATGACTCCGGCAAGATGTGCATCCAGCTGCAAGTGTCCCTGATAATTACTCTGGCAAGAGGTGCATCCAGCTGCAGGTGACCCTGATAATTACATCAGCCAGAGGTGCATCCAGCTGCATATGTCCCTGATAATTACTCTGGGAAGAGGTGCATCCAACTTCAAGTATTGCTGATAATTACATTGGCAAGAGTTGTATCCAGCTGTATGTGTCCATGATAATTACACAGGCAAGAGGTGCATCAAGCTGCACGTATCCCTGATAAGTACTCTGGCAAGAGGAAAATCCAGCTACACGTGTCCCAGATAATTACTCTGCAAGAATTACATCCAGCTGCAAGTGACCCTGATAATTACACCGGCCAGAGTTGCATCCAGCTGCATGTGTCCCTGATAATTAATCTGGCAAGATTTGCATCCAGCTGAACGTGTCCCTGATAATTACTCTGGCAAGAGGTGCATCCAGCTGCACGGGTCCCTGATAATTACTCTGGCAAGAGGTGCATCCAGCTGCAAGTGACCCTGATAATTACACCGGCCAGAGGTGCATCCAGCTGCATGTGTCCCTGATAATTAATCTGGCAATATTTGCATCCAGCTGAACGTGTCCCTGATAATTACTCTGGCAAGAGGTGCATCCAGCTGCACGTGTCCATGATAATTACTCCGGCAAGAGGTGCATCCAGCTGCACGGGTCCCTGATAATTACTCTGGCAAGAGGTGCATCCAGCTGCAGATGATCCTGATAATTACACCAGCCAGAGGTGAATCCAGCTGCATGTGTCCCTGATAATTACAGTGGCAAGAGGTGCATCCAGCTGCATGTGTCCCTGATAATTACTCCACCCTGATAATTACACCGGCCAGAGGTGCATCCAGCTGCATGTGTCCTTGATAATTACACTGCCAAGATCTGCATCCAGCTGAACGTGTCCCTGATAATGACTCCGGCAAGAGGTGCATCCAGCTGTATGTGTCCCTGATAATTACTCTGGCAAGAGGTGCATCCAAATTCAAGTATTGCTGATAATTACATTGGCAAGAGTTGTATCCAGCTGTATGTGTCCATGATAATTACACAGGCAAGAGGTGCATTCAACTGCACGTATCCCTGATAAGTACTCTAGCAAGAGGTGTATCCAGCTGCACGTGTCCCTGATAATTACTCCGGCAAGAGGAACATCCAGCTACACGTGTCCCAGATAATTAGTCTGGCAAGAGGTGCATCCAACTTCAATTATCCCTGATAATTACACTGGCAAGAGTTGCATCCAGCTGTATGTGTCCATGATAATTACACATGCAATAGTTGCATCCAGCTGTAGGTGTCCATGATAATTACAGCGGCAAGAGTTACATCCAGCTGCATGTGTCCCTGATACTTACTCTGGCAAGAGGTGCATCCAGCTGCAATTGAACCTTATAATTACAGCGGCCAGAGGTGCATCCAGCCGCACGTGTCCCTGATAATTACAAAGACAAGAGGTGCATCCAGCTGCATGTGTCCCTGATAATTACAGTGGCAAGAGGTGCATCCAGCTGCATGTGTCCCTGATAATTACTCTGGCAAGAGCAGCATCCACCTACACGTGTCCCTGATAATTACTCCACCCTGATAATTACACCAGCCAGAGGTGCATCCAGCTGCATGTGTCCTTGATAATTACAATAGCAAGATCTGCATCCAGCTGAACGTATCCCTTATAATTACAGCGGCAAGAGTTACATCCAGCTGCAAGTGACCCTGATAATTACTCCGGCAAGAGGTGCATCCAGCTGCATGTGTCCCTGATAATTATTCCGGCAAGAGATGCATACAGCTGTACGTGTCCCTGATAATTACTCCGGCAAGAGGTGCATCCAGCTGCATGTGTCCCTGATAATTACTCCGGCAAGAGTTGCATCCAGCTGCACATGTCCCTGATAATTACACCGGCAAGTGGTGCATCCAGCTGTATGTGTCCCTGATAATTACTCCGGCAAGAGGAGCATCCAGCTACACGTGTCCCTGATAATTACTCCACCCTGATAATTTAACCGGCCAGAGGTGCATCCAGCTGCATGTGTCCCTGATAATTACACTGGCAAGATTTGCATCCAGCTGAACGTGTCCCTGATAATTACTCCGGCAAGAGGTGAATACAGCTGCAAGTGTCCCTGATAATTACTCTGGCAAGAGGTGCATCCAGCTGCAGGTGACCCTGATAATTACATCAGCCTGAGGTGCATCCAGCTGCATGTGTCCCTGATAATTACTCTGGCAAGAGGTGCATCCAACTTCAAGTATTGCTGATAATTACATTGGCAAGGGTTGTATCCAGCTGTATGTGTCCATGATAATTACACTGGCAAGAGGTGCATCCAGCTGCACGTATCCCTGATAAGTACTCTGGCAAGAGGTGCATCCAGCTGCACGTGTCCCTGATAATTACTCCGGCAAGAGGAACATCCAGCTACACGTGTCCAAGATAATTACTCTGGCAAGAATTACATCCAGCTGCAAGTGACCCTGATAATTACACCGGCCAGAGCTGCATCCAGCTGCATGTGTCCCTGATAATTAATCTGGCAAGATTTGCATCCAGCTGAACGTGTCCCTGATAATTACTCCGGCAAGAGGTGCAACCAGCTGCACGGGTCCCTGATAATTACTCCGGCAAGAGGTGCATCCATTGCACGGGTCCCTGATAATTACTCTGGCAAGAGGTGCATCCAGCTGCAGGTGATCATGAGAATTACACCAGCCAGAGGTGCATCCAGCTGCATTTGTCCCTGATAATTAATCTGGCTAGATTTGAATCCAGCTGAACGTGTCCCTGATAATCACTCCGGCAAGAGGTGCATCCAGCTGCATGTGTCCCTGATAATTACTCCGGCAAGAGGTGCATCCAGCTGCACGGGTCCCTGATAATTACTCTAGCAAGAGGTGCATCCAGCTGCAGGTGATCCTGATAATTACACCAGCCAGAGGTGCATCCAGCTGCATGTGTCCCTGATAATTACTCTGGCAAGAGGTGCATCCAACTTCAATTATCCCTGATAATTACACTGGCAAGAGTTGCATCCAGCTGTATGTGTCCATGATAATTAGTCCGGCAAGAGGAACATCCAGCTACACGTGTCCCTGATAAATACTCCACCCTGATAATTACACAGGCCAGATTTGCATCCAGCTGCATGTGTCCCTGATAATTACTCCGGCAGGGGTGCATCCACCTGCACGTGTCCCTGATAATTACACTGGCAAGAAGTGCATCCAGCTACACGTGTCCCTGATAATTACTCCGGCAAGAGGTGCATCCAGCTGCATGTGTCCCTGATAATTACTCCGGAAAGAGGAGCATCCACCTACACGTGTCCCTGATAGTTACTCCACCCTGATAATGACTCCGGCAAGATGTGCATCCAGCTGCAAGTGTCCCTGATAATTACTCTGGCAAGAGGTGCATCCAGCTGCAGGTGACCCTGATAATTACATCAGCCAGAGGTGCATCCAGCTGCATGTGTACCTGAGAATTACTCTGGCAAGAGGTGCATCCAACTTCAAGTATTGCTGATAATTACATTGGCAAGAGTTGTATCCAGCTGTATGTGTCCATGATAATTACACAGGCAAGAGGTGCATCCAGCTGCACGTATCCCTGATAAGTACTCTGGCAAGAGGTGTATCCAGCTGCACGTGTCCCTGATAATTACTCCGGCAAGAGGAAAATCCAGCTACACGTGTCCCGGATAATTACTCTGGCAAGAATTACATCCAGCTGCAAGTGACCCTGATAATTACACCGGCCAGAGTTGCATCCAGCTGCATGTGTCCCTGATAATTAATCTGGCAAGATTTGCATCCAGCTGAACGTGTCCCTGACAATTACTCCGGCAAGAGGTGCATCCAGCTGCACGGGTCCCTGATAATTACTCTGGCAAGAGGTGCATCCAGCTGCAAGTGACCCTGAAAATTACACCGGCCAGAGGTGCATCCAGCTGCATGTGTCCCTGATAATTAATCTGGCAATATTTGCATCCAGCTGAACGTGTCCCTGATAATTACTCCGGCAAGAGGTGCATCCAGCTGCACGTGTCCCTGATAATTACTCCGGCAAGAGGTGCATCCAGCTGCACGGGTCCCTGATAATTACTCTGCCAAGAGGTGCATCCAGCTGCAGATGATCCTGATAATTACACCAGCCAGAGGTGCATCGAGCAGCATGTGTCCCTGATAATTACAGTGGCAAGAGGTGCATCCAGCTGCATGTGTCCCTGATAATTACTCCACCCTGATAATTACACCGGCCAGAGGTGCATCCAGCTGCATGTGTCCTTGATAATTACACTGGCAAGATCTGCATCCAGCTGCAGGTGACCCTGATAATTACATCAGCCAGAGGTGCATCCAGCTGCATGTGTCCCTGATAATTACTCTGGCAAGAGGTGCATCCAACTTCAAGTATTGCTGATAATTACATTGGCAAGGGTTGTATCCAGCTGTATGTGTCCATGATAATTACACTGGCAAGAGGTGCATCCAGCTGCACGTATCCCTGATAAGTACTCTGGCAAGAGGTGCATCCAGCTGCACGTGTCCCTGATAATTACTCCGGCAAGAGGAACATCCAGCTACACGTGTCCAAGATAATTACTCTGGCAAGAATTACATCCAGCTGCAAGTGACCCTGATAATTACACCGGCCAGAGCTGCATCCAGCTGCATGTGTCCCTGATAATTAATCTGGCAAGATTTGCATCCAGCTGAACGTGTCCCTGATAATTACTCCGGCAAGAGGTGCAACCAGCTGCACGGGTCCCTGATAATTACTCCGGCAAGAGGTGCATCCATTGCACGGGTCCCTGATAATTACTCTGGCAAGAGGTGCATCCAGCTGCAGGTGATCATGAGAATTACACCAGCCAGAGGTGCATCCAGCTGCATTTGTCCCTGATAATTAATCTGGCTAGATTTGAATCCAGCTGAACGTGTCCCTGATAATCACTCCGGCAAGTGGTGCATCCAGCTGCATGTGTCCCTGATAATTACTCCGGCAAGAGGTGCATCCAGCTGCACGGGTCCCTGATAATTACTCTAGCAAGAGGTGCATCCAGCTGCAGGTGATCCTGATAATTACACCAGCCAGAGGTGCATCCAGCTGCATGTGTCCCTGATAATTACTCTGGCAAGAGGTGCATCCAACTTCAATTATCCCTGATAATTACACTGGCAAGAGTTGCATCCAGCTGTATGTGTCCATGATAATTAGTCCGGCAAGAGGAACATCCAGCTACACGTGTCCCTGATAAATACTCCACCCTGATAATTACACAGGCCAGATTTGCATCCAGCTGCACGGGTCCCTGATAATTACTCTAGCAAGAGGTGCATCCAGCTGCAGATGATCCTGATAATTACACCAGCCAGAGGTGCATCCAGCTGCATGTGTCCCTGATAATTACAGTGGCAAGAGGTGCATCCAGCTGCATGTGTCCCTGATAATTACTCCACCCTGATAATTACACCGGCCAGAGGAGCATCCAGCTGCATGTGTCCTTGATAATTACACTGGCAAGATCTGCATCCAGCTGAACGTGTCCCTGATAATGACTCCGGCAAGAGGTGCATCCAGCTGCAAGTGTCCCTGATAATTACTCTGGCAAGATGTGCATCCAGCTGAAGGTAACCCTGATAATTACATCAGCCAGAGGTGCATCCAGCTGCATGTGTCCCTGATAATTACTCTGGCAAGTGGTGCATCCAGCTGAACGTATCCCTTATAATTACAGCGG
Organism: Narcine bancroftii; assembly: GCF_036971445.1. Lineage (NCBI taxonomy): Eukaryota > Metazoa > Chordata > Chondrichthyes > Torpediniformes > Narcinidae > Narcine > Narcine bancroftii. Next base: position 38,425,970 of record NC_091481.1, read on the forward strand.
CAAGAGTTACATCCAGCTGCAAGTGACCCTGATAATTACTCCGGCAAGGGGTGCATCCAGCTGCATGTGTCCCTGATAATTACTCCGGCAAGGGGTGCATCCACCTGCATGTGTCCCTGATAATTACACTGGCAAGAAGTGCATCCAGCTACACGTGTCCCTGATAATTACTCCGTCAAGAGGTGCATCCAGCTGCATGTGTCCCTGATAATTACTCCGGAAAGAGGAGCATCCACCTACACGAGTCCCTGATAGTTACTCCACCCTGATAATGACTCCGGCAAGATGTGCATCCAGCTGCAAGTGTCCCTGATAATTACTCTGGCAAGAGGTGCATCCAGCTGCAGGTGACCCTGATAATTACATCAGCCAGAGGTGCATCCAGCTGCATGTGTACCTGAGAATTACTCTGGCAAGAGGTGCATCCAACTTCAAGTATTGCTGATAATTACATTGGCAAGAGTTGTATCCAGCTGTATGTGTCCATGATAATTACACAGGCAAGAGGTGCATCCAGCTGCACGTATCCCTGATAAGTACTCTGGCAAGAGGTGTATCCAGCTGCACGTGTCCCTGATAATTACTCCGGCAAGAGGAAAATCCAGCTACACGTGTCCCGGATAATTACTCTGGCAAGAATTACATCCAGCTGCAAGTGACCCTGATAATTACACCGGCCAGAGTTGCATCCAGCTGCATGTGTCCCTGATAATTAAACTGGCAAGATTTGCATCCAGCTGAACGTGTCCCTGACAATTACTCCGGCAAGAGGTGCATCCAGCTGCACGGGTCCCTGATAATTACTCTGGCAAGAGGTGCATCCAGCTGCAAGTGACCCTGAAAATTACACCGGCCAGAGGTGCATCCAGCTGCATGTGTCCCTGATAATTAATCTGGCAATATTTGCATCCAGCTGAACGTGTCCCTGATAATTACTCCGGCAAGAGGTGCATCCAGCTGCACGTGTCCCTGATAATTACTCCGGCAAGAGGTGCATCCAGCTGCACGGGTCCCTGATAATTACTCTGCCAAGAGGTGCATCCAGCTGCAGATGATCCTGATAATTACACCAGCCAGAGGTGCATCGAGCTGCATGTGTCCCTGATAATTACAGTGGCAAGAGGTGCATCCAGCTGCATGTGTCCCTGATAATTACTCCACCCTGATAATTACACCGGCCAGAGGTGCATCCAGCTGCATGTGTCCTTGATAATTACACTGGCAAGATCTGCATCCAGCTGAACGTGTCCCTGATAATGACTCCAGCAAGAGGTGCATCCAGCTGCAAGTGTCCCCGATAATTACTCTGGCAAGATGTGCATCCAGCTGAAGGTAACCCTGATAATTACATCAGCCAGAGGTGCATCCAGCTGCATGTGTCCCTGATAATTACTCTGGCAAGTGGTGCATCCAGCTGAACGTATCCCATATAATTACAGCGGCAAGTGTTACATCCAGCAGCAAGTGACCCTGATAATTACTCCGGTAAGAGGTGCATCCAGCTGCATGTGTCCCTGATAATTACTCCTGAAAGGGGTGCATCCACCTGCATGTGTCCCTGATAATTACACTGGCAAGAGGTGCATCCAGCTACACGTGTCCCTGATAATTACTCCGGCAAGAGGTGCATCCAGCTGCATGTGTCCCTGATAATTACTCCGTAAAGAGGAGCATCCACCTACACGAGTACCTTATAGTTACTCCACCCTGATAATGACTCCGGCAAGATGTGCATCCAGCTGCAAGTGTCCCTGATAATTACTCTGGCAAGAGGTGCATCCAGCTGCAGGTGACCCTGATAATTACATCAGCCAGAGGTGCATCCAGCTGCATATATCCCTGATAATTACTCTGGGAAGAGGTGCATCCAACTTCAAGTATTGCTGATAATTACATTGGCAAGAGTTGTATCCAGCTGTATGTGTCCATGATAATTACACAGGCAAGAGGTGCATCCAGCTGCACGTATCCCTGATAAGTACTCTGGCAAGAGGAAAATCCAGCTACACGTGTCCCAGATAATTACTCTGGCAAGAATTACATCCAGCTGCAAGTGACCCTGATAATTACTCCGGAAAGAGGAGCATCCACCTACACGTGTCCCTGATAGTTACTCCACCCTGATAATGACTCCGGCAAGAATTGCATCCAGCTGCAAGTGTCCCTGATAATTACTCTGGCAAGAGGAAAATCCAGCTACACGTGTCCCAGATAATTACTCTGGCAAGAATTACATCCAGCTGCAAGTGACCCTGATAATTACTCCGGAAAGAGGAGCATCCACCTACACGTGTCCCTGATAGTTACTCCACCCTGATAATGACTCCGGCAAGATGTGCATCCAGCTGCAAGTGTCCCTGATAATTACTCTGGCAAGAGGTGCATCCAGCTGCAGGTGACCCTGATAATTACATCAGCCAGAGGTGCATCCAGCTGCATGTGTCCCTGAGAATTACTCTGGCAAGAGGTGCATCCAACTTCAAGTATTGCTGATAATTACATTGGCAAGAGTTGTATCCAGCTGTATGTGTCCATGATAATTACACAGGCAAGAGGTGCATCCAGCTGCACGTATCCCTGATAAGTACTCTGGCAAGAGGTGTATCCAGCTGCACGTGTCCCTGATAATTACTCCGGCAAGAGGAAAATCCAGCTACACGTGTCCCGGATAATTACTCTGGCAAGAATTACATCCAGCTGCAAGTGACCCTGATAATTACACCGGCCAGAGTTGCATCCAGCTGCATGTGTCCCTGATAATTAATCTGGCAAGATTTGCATCCAGCTGAACGTGTCCCTGACAATTACTCCGGCAAGAGGTGCATCCAGCTGCACGGGTCCCTGATAATTACTCTGGCAAGAGGTGCATCCAGCTGCAAGTGACCCTGAAAATTACACCGGCCAGAGGTGCATCCAGCTGCATGTGTCCCTGATAATTAATCTGGCAATATTTGCATCCAGCTGAACGTGTCCCTGATAATTACTCCGGCAAGAGGTGCATCCAGCTGCACGTGTCCCTAATAATTACTCCGGCAAGAGGTGCATCCAGCTGCACGGGTCCCTGATAATTACTCTGGCAAGAGGTGCATCCAGCTGCAGATGATCCTGATAATTACACCAGCCAGAGGTGCATCGAGCTGCATGTGTCCCTGATAATTACAGTGGCAAGAGGTGCATCCAGCTGCATGTGTCCCTGATAATTACTCCACCCTGATAATTACACCGGCCAGAGGTGCATCCAGCTGCATGTGTCCTTGATAATTACACTGGCAAGATCTGCATCCAGCTGAACGTGTCCCTGATAATGACTCCGGCAAGAGGTGCATCCAGCTGCAAGTGTCCCTGATAATTACTCTGGCAAGATGTGCATCCAGCTGAAGGTAACCCTGATAATTACATCAGCCAGAGGTGCATCCAGCTGCATGTGTCCCTGATAATTACTCTGGCAAGTGGTGCATCCAGCTGAACGTATCCCTTATAATTACAGCGGCAAGAGTTACATCCAGCAGCAAGTGACCCTGATAATTACTCCGGTAAGAGGTGCATCCAGCTGCATGTGTCCCTGATAATTACTCCTGCAAGGGGTGCATCCACCTGCATGTGTCCCTGATAATTACACTGGCAAGAGGTGCATCCAGCTACACGTGTCCCTGATAATTACTCCGGCAAGAGGTGCATCCAGCTGCATGTGTCCCTGATAATTACTCCGTAAAGAGGAGCATCCACCTACACGTGTACCTGATAGTTACTCCACCCTGATAATGACTCCGGCAAGATGTGCATCCAGCTGCAAGTGTCCCTGATAATTACTCTGGCAAGAGGTGCATCCAGCTGCAGGTGACCCTGATAATTACATCAGCCAGAGGTGCATCCAGCTGCATATGTCCCTGATAATTACTCTGGGAAGAGGTGCATCCAACTTCAAGTATTGCTGATAATTACATTGGCAAGAGTTGTATCCAGCTGTATGTGTCCATGATAATTACACAGGCAAGAGGTGCATCAAGCTGCACGTATCCCTGATAAGTACTCTGGCAAGAGGAAAATCCAGCTACACGTGTCCCAGATAATTACTCTGCAAGAATTACATCCAGCTGCAAGTGACCCTGATAATTACACCGGCCAGAGTTGCATCCAGCTGCATGTGTCCCTGATAATTAATCTGGCAAGATTTGCATCCAGCTGAACGTGTCCCTGATAATTACTCTGGCAAGAGGTGCATCCAGCTGCACGGGTCCCTGATAATTACTCTGGCAAGAGGTGCATCCAGCTGCAAGTGACCCTGATAATTACACCGGCCAGAGGTGCATCCAGCTGCATGTGTCCCTGATAATTAATCTGGCAATATTTGCATCCAGCTGAACGTGTCCCTGATAATTACTCTGGCAAGAGGTGCATCCAGCTGCACGTGTCCATGATAATTACTCCGGCAAGAGGTGCATCCAGCTGCACGGGTCCCTGATAATTACTCTGGCAAGAGGTGCATCCAGCTGCAGATGATCCTGATAATTACACCAGCCAGAGGTGAATCCAGCTGCATGTGTCCCTGATAATTACAGTGGCAAGAGGTGCATCCAGCTGCATGTGTCCCTGATAATTACTCCACCCTGATAATTACACCGGCCAGAGGTGCATCCAGCTGCATGTGTCCTTGATAATTACACTGGCAAGATCTGCATCCAGCTGAACGTGTCCCTGATAATGACTCCGGCAAGAGGTGCATCCAGCTGTATGTGTCCCTGATAATTACTCTGGCAAGAGGTGCATCCAAATTCAAGTATTGCTGATAATTACATTGGCAAGAGTTGTATCCAGCTGTATGTGTCCATGATAATTACACAGGCAAGAGGTGCATCCAACTGCACGTATCCCTGATAAGTACTCTAGCAAGAGGTGTATCCAGCTGCACGTGTCCCTGATAATTACTCCGGCAAGAGGAACATCCAGCTACACGTGTCCCAGATAATTAGTCTGGCAAGAATTACATCCAGCTTCAAGTGACCCTGATAATTACACCGGCCAGAGTTGCACCCAGCTGCATGTGTCCTTGATAATTAATCTGGCAAGATTTGCATCCAGCTGAACGTGTCCCTGATAATTACTCCGGCAAGAGGTGCATCCAGCTGCACGGGTCCCTGATAATTACTCTGGCAAGAGGTGCATCCAGCTGCAAGTGACCCTGATAATTACACCGGCCAGAGGTGCATCCAGCTGCATGTGTCCCTGATAATTAATCTGGCAATATTTGCATCCAGCTGAACGTGTCCCTGATAATTACTCCGGCAAGAGGTGCATCCAGCTGCACGTGTCCCTGATAATTACTCCGGCAAGAGGTGCATCCAGCTGCACGGGTCCCTGATAATTACTCTGGCAAGAGGTGCATCCAGCTGCAGATGATCCTGATAATTACACCAGCCAGAGGTGCATCCAGCTGCATGTGTCCCTGATAATTATTCTGGCAAGAGGTGCATCCAACTTCAATTATCCCTGATAATTACACTGGCAAGAGTTGCATCCAGCTGTATGTGTCCATGATAATTACACATGCAATAGTTGCATCCAGCTGTAGGTGTCCATGATAATTACAGCGGCAAGAGTTACATCCAGCTGCATGTGTCCCTGATACTTACTCTGGCAAGAGGTGCATCCAGCTGCAATTGAACCTTATAATTACAGCGGCCAGAGGTGCATCCAGCCGCACGTGTCCCTGATAATTACAAAGACAAGAGGTGCATCCAGCTGCATGTGTCCCTGATAATTACAGTGGGAAGAGGTGCATCCAGATGCATGTGTCCCTGATAATTACTCTGGCAAGAGCAGCATCCACCTACACGTGTCCCTGATAATTACTCCACCCTGATAATTACACCAGCCAGAGGTGCATCCAGCTGCATGTGTCCTTGATAATTACAATAGCAAGATCTGCATCCAGCTGAACGTATCCCTTATAATTACAGCGGCAAGAGTTACATCCAGCTGCAAGTGACCCTGATAATTACTCCGGCAAGAGGTGCATCCAGCTGCATGTGTCCCTGATAATTATTCCAGCAAGAGATGCCTCCAGCTGTACGTGTCCCTGATAGTTACTCCGGCAAGAGGTGCATCCAGCTGCATGTGTCCCTGATAATTACTCCGGCAAGAGTTGCATCCAGCTGCACATGTCCCTGATAATTACACCGGCAAGAGGTGGATCCAGCTGTATGTGTCCCTGATAATTACTCCGGCAAGAGGAGCATCCAGCTACACGTGTCCCTGATAATTACTCCACCCTGATAATTTAACCGGCCAGAGGTGCATCCAGCTGCATGTGTCCCTGATAATTACACTGGCAAGATTTGCATCCAGCTGAACGTGTCCCTGATAATTACTCCGGCAAGAGGTGAATACAGCTGCAAATGTCCCTGATAATTACTCTGGCAAGAGGTGCATCCAGCTGCAGGTGACCCTGATAATTACATCAGCCAGAGGTGCATCCAGCTGCATGTGTCCCTGATAATTACTCTGGCAAGAGGTGCATCCAACTTCAAGTATTGCTGATAATTACATTGGCAAGGGTTGTATCCAGCTGTATGTGTCCATGATAATTACACTGGCAAGAGGTGCATCCAGCTGCACGTATCCCTGATAAGTACTCTGGCAAGAGGTGCATCCAGCTGCACGTGTCCCTGATAATTACTCCGGCAAGAGGAACATCCAGCTACACGTGTCCAAGATAATTACTCTGGCAAGAATTACATCCAGCTGCAAGTGACCCTGATAATTACACCGGCCAGAGCTGCATCCAGCTGCATGTGTCCCTGATAATTAATCTGGCAAGATTTGCATCCAGCTGAACGTGTCCCTGATAATTACTCCGGCAAGAGGTGCAACCAGCTGCACGGGTCCATGATAATTACTCCGGCAAGAGGTGCATCCATTGCACGGGTCCCTGATAATTACTCTGGCAAGAGGTGCATCCAGCTGCAGGTGATCATGAGAATTACACCAGCCAGAGCTGCATCCAGCTGCATTTGTCCCTGATAATTAATCTGGCTAGATTTGAATCCAGCTGAACGTGTCCCTGATAATCACTCCGGCAAGAGGTGCATCCAGCTGCATGTGTCCCTGATAATTACTCCGGCAAGAGGTGCATCCAGCTGCACGGGTCCCTGATAATTACTCTAGCAAGAGGTGCATCCAGCTGCAGGTGATCCTGATAATTACACCAGCCAGAGGTGCATCCAGCTGCATGTGTCCCTGATAATTACTCTGGCAAGAGGTGCATCCAACTTCAATTATCCCTGATAATTACACTGGCAAGAGTTGCATCCAGCTGTATGTGTCCATGATAATTAGTCCGGAAAGAGGAACATCCAGCTACACGTGTCCCTGATAAATACTCCACCCTGATAATTACACAGGCCAGAGGTGCATCCAGCTGCATGTGTCCCTGATAATTACACTGGCAAGATTTGCATCCAGCTGAACGTGTCCCTGATAATTACTCCGGCAAGAGGTGCATACAGCTGCAAGTGTCCCTGATAATTACTCTGGCAAGAGGTGCATCCAGCTGCAGGTGACCCTGATAATTACATCAGCCAGAGGTGCATCCAGCTGCATGTGTCCCTGATAATTACTCTGGGAAGAGGTGCATCCAGCTGCACGTATCCCTGATAAGTACTCTGGCAAGAGGTGTATCCAGCTGCACGTGTCCCTGATAATTACTCCGGCAAGAGGAAAATCCAGCTACATGTTTCCCAGATAATTACTCGGGCAAGAATTACATCCAGCTGCAAGTGACCCTGATAATTACACCGGCCAGAATTGCATCCAGCTGCATGTGTCCCTGATAATTAATCTGGCAAGATTTGCATCCAGCTGAACGTGTCCCTGATAATTACTCCGGCAAGAGGTGCATCCAGCTGCACGGGTCCCTGATAATTATTCTGGCAAGAGGTGCATGCAGCTGCAAGTGACCCTGAAAATTGCACCGGCCAGAGGTGCATCCAGCTGCATGTGTCCCTGATAATTAATCTGGCAATATTTGCATCCAGATGAACGTGTCCCTGATAATTACTCCGGCAAGAGGTGCATGCAGCTGCACGTGTCCCTGATAATTACTCCGGCAAGAGGTGCATCCAGCTGCACGGGTCCCTGATAATTACTCTGGCAAGAGGTGCATCCAGCTGCAGATGATCCTGATAATTACACCAGCCAGAGGTGCATCCAGCTGCATGTGTCCCTGATAATTACAGTGGCAAGAGGTGCATCCAGCTGCATGTGTCCCTGATAATTACTCCACCCTGATAATTACACCGGCCAGAGGAGCATCCAGCTGCATGTGTCCTTGATAATTACACTGGCAAGATCTGCATCCAGCTGAACGTGTCCCTGATAATGACTCCGGCAAGAGGTGTATCCAGCTGCAAGTGTCCCTGATAATTACTCTGGCAAGATGTGCATCCAGCTGAAGGTAACCCTGATAATTACATCAGCCAGAGGTGCATCCAGCTGCATGTGTCCCTGATAATTACTCTGGCAAGTGGTGCATCCAGCTGAACGTATCCCTTATAATTACAGCGGCAAGAGTTACATCCAGCTGCAAGTGACCCTGATAATTACTCCGGCAAGGGGTGCATCCAGCTGCATGTGTCCCTGATAATTACTCCGGCAAGGGGTGCATCCACCTGCATGTGTCCCTGATAATTACACTGGCAAGAAGTGCATCCAGCTACACGTGTCCCTGATAATTACTCCGGCAAGAGGTGCATCCAGCTGCATGTGTCCCTGATAATTACTCCGGAAAGAGGAGCATCCACCTACACGTGTCCCTGATAGTTACTCCACCCTGATAATGACTCCGGCAAGATGTGCATCCAGCTGCAAGTGTCCCTGATAATTACTCTGGCAAGAGGTGCATCCAGCTGCAGGTGACCCTGATAATTACATCAGCCAGAGGTGCATCCAGCTGCATGTGTACCTGAGAATTACTCTGGCAAGAGGTGCATCCAACTTCAAGTATTGCTGATAATTACATTGGCAAGAGTTGTATCCAGCTGTATGTGTCCATGATAATTACACAGGCAAGAGGTGCATCCAGCTGCACGTATCCCTGATAAGTACTCTGGCAAGAGGTGTATCCAGCTGCACGTGTCCCTGATAATTACTCCGGCAAGAGGAAAATCCAGCTACACGTGTCCCGGATAATTACTCTGGCAAGAATTACATCCAGCTGCAAGTGACCCTGATAATTACCCCGGCCAGAGTTGCATCCAGCTGCATGTGTCCCTGATAATTAATCTGGCAAGATTTGCATCCAGCTGAACGTGTCCCTGATAATTACTCTGGCAAGAGGTGCATCCAGCTGCACGGGTCCCTGATAATTACTCTGGCAAGAGGTGCATCCAGCTGCAAGTGACCCTGATAATTACACCGGCCAGAGGTGCATCCAGCTGCATGTGTCCCTGATAATTAATCTGGCAATATTTGCATCCAGCTGAACGTGTCCCTGATAATTACTCTGGCAAGAGGTGCATCCAGCTGCACGTGTCCATGATAATTACTCCGGCAAGAGGTGCATCCAGCTGCACGGGTCCCTGATAATTACTCTGGCAAGAGGTGCATCCAGCTGCAGATGATCCTGATAATTACACCAGCCAGAGGTGAATCCAGCTGCATGTGTCCCTGATAATTACAGTGGCAAGAGGTGCATCCAGCTGCATGTGTCCCTGATAATTACTCCACCCTGATAATTACACCGGCCAGAGGTGCATCCAGCTGCATGTGTCCTTGATAATTACACTGCCAAGATCTGCATCCAGCTGAACGTGTCCCTGATAATGACTCCGGCAAGAGGTGCATCCAGCTGTATGTGTCCCTGATAATTACTCTGGCAAGAGGTGCATCCAAATTCAAGTATTGCTGATAATTACATTGGCAAGAGTTGTATCCAGCTGTATGTGTCCATGATAATTACACAGGCAAGAGGTGCATCCAACTGCACGTATCCCTGATAAAGTACTCTAGCAAGAGGTGTATCCAGCTGCACGTGTCCCTGATAATTACTCCGGCAAGAGGAACATCCAGCTACACGTGTCCCAGATAATTAGTCTGGCAAGAATTACATCCAGCTTCAAGTGACCCTGATAATTACACCGGCCAGAGTTGCACCCAGCTGCATGTGTCCTTGACAATTAATCTGGCAAGATTTGCATCCAGCTGAACGTGTCCCTGATAATTACTCCGGCAAGAGGTGCATCCAGCTGCACGGGTCCCTGATAATTACTCTGGCAAGAGGTGCATCCAGCTGCAAGTGACCCTGATAATTACACCGGCCAGAGGTGCATCCAGCTGCATGTGTCCCTGATAATTAATCTGGCAATATTTGCATCCAGCTGAACGTGTCCCTGATAATTACTCCGGCAAGAGGTGCATCCAGCTGCACGTGTCCCTGATAATTACTCCGGCAAGAGGTGCATCCAGCTGCACGGGTCCCTGATAATTACTCTGGCAAGAGGTGCATCCAGCTGCAGATGATCCTGATAATTACACCAGCCAGAGGTGCATCCAGCTGCATGTGTCCCTGATAATTATTCTGGCAAGAGGTGCATCCAACTTCAATTATCCCTGATAATTACACTGGCAAGAGTTGCATCCAGCTGTATGTGTCCATGATAATTACACATGCAATAGTTGCATCCAGCTGTAGGTGTCCATGATAATTACAGCGGCAAGAGTTACATCCAGCTGCATGTGTCCCTGATACTTACTCTGGCAAGAGGTGCATCCAGCTGCAATTGAACCTTATAATTACAGCGGCCAGAGGTGCATCCAGCCGCACGTGTCCCTGATAATTACAAAGACAAGAGGTGCATCCAGCTGCATGTGTCCCTGATAATTACAGTGGCAAGAGGTGCATCCAGATGCATGTGTCCCTGATAATTACTCTGGCAAGAGCAGCATCCACCTACACGTGTCCCTGATAATTACTCCACCCTGATAATTACACCAGCCAGAGGTGCATCCAGCTGCATGTGTCCTTGATAATTACAATAGCAAGATCTGCATCCAGCTGAACGTATCCCTTATAATTACAGCGGCAAGAGTTACATCCAGCTGCAAGTGACCCTGATAATTACTCCGGCAAGAGGTGCATCCAGCTGCATGTGTCCCTGATAATTATTCCGGCAAGAGATGCCTCCAGCTGTACGTGTCCCTGATAATTACTCCGGCAAGAGGTGCATCCAGCTGCATGTGCCCCTGATAATTACTCCGGCAAGAGTTGCATCCAGCTGCACATGTCCCTGATAATTACACCGGCAAGAGGTGCATCCAGCTGTATGTGTCCCTGATAATTACTCCGGCAAGAGGAGCATCCAGCTACACGTGTCCCTGATAATTACTCCACCCTGATAATTTAACCGGCCAGAGGTGCATCCAGCTGCATGTGTCCCTGATAATTACACTGGCAAGATTTGCATCCAGCTGAACGTGTCCCTGATAATTACTCCGGCAAGAGGTGAATACAGCTGCAAGTGTCCCTGATAATTACTCTGGCAAGAGGTGCATCCAGCTGCAGGTGACCCTGATAATTACATCAGCCAGAGGTGCATCCAGCTGCATGTGTCCCTGATAATTACTCTGGCAAGAGGTGCATCCAACTTCAAGTATTGCTGATAATTACATTGGCAAGGGTTGTATCCAGCTGTATGTGTCCATGATAATTACACTGGCAAGAGGTGCATCCAGCTGCACGTATCCCTGATAAGTACTCTGGCAAGAGGTGCATCCAGCTGCACGTGTCCCTGATAATTACTCCGGCAAGAGGTGCAACCAGCTGCACGGGTCCCTGATAATTACTCCGGCAAGAGGTGCATCCATTGCACGGGTCCCTGATAATTACTCTGGCAAGAGGTGCATCCAGCTGCAGGTGATCATGAGAATTACACCAGCCAGAGGTGCATCCAGCTGCATTTGTCCCTGATAATTAATCTGGCTAGATTTGAATCCAGCTGAACGTGTCCCTGATAATCACTCCGGCAAGAGGTGCATCCAGCTGCATGTGTCCCTGATAATTACTCCGGCAAGAGGTGCATCCAGCTGCACGGTTCCCTGATAATTACTCTAGCAAGAGGTGCATCCAGCTGCAGGTGATCCTGATAATTACACCAGCCAGAGGTGCATCCAGCTGCATGTGTCCCTGATAATTACTCTGGCAAGAGGTGCATCCAACTTCAATTATCCCTGATAATTACACTGGCAAGAGTTGCATCCAGCTGTATGTGTCCATGATAATTAGTCCGGCAAGAGGAACATCCAGCTACACGTGTCCCTGATAAATACTCCACCCTGATAATTACACAGGCCAGAGGTGCATCCAGCTGCATGTGTCCCTGATAATTACACTGGCAAGATTTGCATCCAGCTGAACGTGTCCCTGATAATTACTCCGGCAAGAGGTGCATACAGCTGCAAGTGTCCCTGATAATTACTCTGGCAAGAGGTGCATCCAGCTGCAGGTGACCCTGATAATTACATCAGCCAGAGGTGCATCCAGCTGCATGTGTCCCTGATAATTACTCTGGGAAGAGGTGCATCCAACTTCAAGTATTGCTGATAATTACATTGGCAAGAGTTGTATCCAGCTGTATGTGTCCATGATAATTACACAGGCAAGAGGTGCATCCAGCTGCACGTATCCCTGATAAGTACTCTGGCAAGAGGTGTATCCAGCTGCACGTGTCCCTGATAATTACTCCGGCAAGAGGAAAATCCAGATACACGTTTCCCAGATAATTACTCGGGCAAGAATTACATCCAGCTGCAAGTGACGCTGATAATTACACCGGCCAGAATTGCATCCAGCTGCATGTGTCCCTGATAATTAATCTGGCAAGATTTGCATCCAGCTGAACGTGTCCCTGATAATTACTCCGGCAAGAGGTGCATCCAGCTGCACGGGTCCCTGATAATTATTCTGGCAAGAGGTGCATGCAGCTGCAAGTGACCCTGAAAATTGCACCGGCCAGAGGTGCATCCAGCTGCATGTGTCCCTGATAATTAATCTGGCAATATTTGCATCCAGATGAACGTGTCCCTGATAATTACTCCGGCAAGAGGTGCATGCAGCTGCACGTGTCCCTGATAATTACTCCGGCAAGAGGTGCATCCAGCTGCACGGGTCCCTGATAATTACTCTGGCAAGAGGTGCATCCAGCTGCAGATGATCCTGATAATTACACCAGCCAGAGGTGCATCCAGCTGCATGTGTCCCTGATAATTACAGTGGCAAGAGGTGCATCCAGCTGCATGTGTCCCTGATAATTACTCCACCCTGATAATTACACCGGCCAGAGGAGCATCCAGCTGCATGTGTCCTTGATAATTACACTGGCAAGATCTGCATCCAGCTGAACGTGTCCCTGATAATGACTCCGGCAAGAGGTGTATCCAGCTGCAAGTGTCCCTGATAATTACTCTGGCAAGATGTGCATCCAGCTGAAGGTAACCCTGATAATTACATCAGCCAGAGGTGCATCCAGCTGCATGTGTCCCTGATAATTACTCTGGCAAGTGGTGCATCCAGCTGAACGTATCCCTTATAATTACAGCGGCAAGAGTTACATCCAGCTGCAAGTGACCCTGATAATTACTCCGGCAAGGGGTGCATCCAGCTGCATGTGTCCCTGATAATTACTCCGGCAAGGGGTGCATCCACCTGCATGTGTCCCTGATAATTACACTGGCAAGAAGTGCATCCAGCTACACGTGTCCCTGATAATTACTCTGGCAAGAGGTGCATCCAGCTGCATGTGTCCCTGATAATTACTCCGGAAAGAGGAGCATCCACCTACACGTGTCCCTGATAGTTACTCCACCCTGATAATGACTCCGGCAAGATGTGCATCCAGCTGCAAGTGTCCCTGATAATTACTCTGGCAAGAGGTGCATCCAGCTGCAGGTGACCCTGATAATTACATCAGCCAGAGGTGCATCCAGCTGCATGTGTACCTGAGAATTACTCTGGCAAGAGGTGCATCCAACTTCAAGTATTGCTGATAATTACATTGGCAAGAGTTGTATCCAGCTGTATGTGTCCATGATAATTACACAGGCAAGAGGTGCATCCAGCTGCACGTATCCCTGATAAGTACTCTGGCAAGAGGTGTATCCAGCTGCACGTGTCCCTGATAATTACTCCGGCAAGAGGAAAATCCAGCTACACGTGTCCCGGATAATTACTCTGGCAAGAATTACATCCAGCTGCAAGTGACCCTGATAATTACACCGGCCAGAGTTGCATCCAGCTGCATGTGTCCCTGATAATTAATCTGGCAAGATTTGCATCCAGCTGAACGTGTCCCTGACAATTACTCCGGCAAGAGGTGCATCCAGCTGCACGGGTCCCTGATAATTACTCTGGCAAGAGGTGCATCCAGCTGCAAGTGACCCTGAAAATTACACCGGCCAGAGGTGCATCCAGCTGCATGTGTCCCTGATAATTAATCTGGCAATATTTGCATCCAGCTGAACGTGTCCCTGATAATTACTCCGGCAAGAGGTGCATCCAGCTGCACGTGTCCCTGATAATTACTCCGGCAAGAGGTGCATCCAGCTGCACGGGTCCCTGATAATTACTCTGCCAAGAGGTGCATCCAGCTGCAGATGATCCTGATAATTACACCAGCCAGAGGTGCATCGAGCTGCATGTGTCCCTGATAATTACAGTGGCAAGAGGTGCATCCAGCTGCATGTGTCCCTGATAATTACTCCACCCTGATAATTACACCGGCCAGAGGTGCATCCAGCTGCATGTGTCCTTGATAATTACACTGGCAAGATCTGCATCCAGCTGAACGTGTCCCTGATAATGACTCCAGCAAGAGGTGCATCCAGATGCAAGTGTCCCCGATAATTACTCTGGCAAGATGTGCATCCAGCTGAAGGTAACCCTGATAATTACATCAGCCAGAGGTGCATACAGCTGCATGTGTCCCTGATAATTACTCTGGCAAGTGGTGCATCCAGCTGAACGTATCCCATATAATTACAGCGGCAAGAGGTGCATCCAGCTGCATGTGTCCCTGATAATTACTCCGTAAAGAGGAGCATCCACCTACACGAGTACCTGATAGTTACTCCACCCTGATAATGACTCCGGCAAGATGTGCATCCAGCTGCAAGTGTCCCTGATAATTACTCTGGCAAGAGGTGCATCCAGCTGCAGGTGACCCTGATAATTACATCAGCCAGAGGTGCATCCAGCTGCATATGTCCCTGATAATTACTCTGGGAAGAGGTGCATCCAACTTCAAGTATTGCTGATAATTACATTGGCAAGAGTTGTATCCAGCTGTATGTGTCCATGATAATTACACAGGCAAGAGGTGCATCCAGCTGCACGTATCCCTGATAAGTACTCTGGCAAGAGGAAAATCCAGCTACACGTGTCCCAGATAATTACTCTGGCAAGAATTACATCCAGCTGCAAGTGACCCTGATAATTACTCCGGAAAGAGGAGCATCCACCTACACGTGTCCCTGATAGTTACTCCACCCTGATAATGACTCCGGCAAGATGTGCATCCAGCTGCAAGTGTCCCTGATAATTACTCTGGCAAGAGGTGCATCCAGCTGCAGGTGACCCTGATAATTACATCAGCCAGAGGTGCATCCAGCTGCATGTGTCCCTGAGAATTACTCTGGCAAGAGGTGCATCCAACTTCAAGTATTGCTGATAATTACATTGGCAAGAGTTGTATCCAGCTGTATGTGTCCATGATAATTACACAGGCAAGAGGTGCATCCAGCTGCACGTATCCCTGATAAGTACTCTGGCAAGAGGTGTATCCAGCTGCACGTGTCCCTGATAATTACTCCGGCAAGAGGAAAATCCAGCTACACGTGTCCCGGATAATTACTCTGGCAAGAATTACATCCAGCTGCAAGTGACCCTGATAATTACACCGGCCAGAGTTGCATCCAGCTGCATGTGTCCCTGATAATTAATCTGGCAAGATTTGCATCCAGCTGAACGTGTCCCTGACAATTACTCCGGCAAGAGGTGCATCCAGCTGCACGGGTCCCTGATAATTACTCTGGCAAGAGGTGCATCCAGCTGCAAGTGACCCTGAAAATTACACCGGCCAGAGGTGCATCCACCTGCATGTGTCCCTGATAATTAATCTGGCAATATTTGCATCCAGCTGAACGTGTCCCTGATAATTACTCCGGCAAGAGGTGCATCCAGCTGCACGTGTCCCTGATAATTACTCCGGCAAGAGGTGCATCCAGCTGCACGGGTCCCTGATAATTACTCTGGCAAGAGGTGCATCCAGCTGCAGATGATCCTGATAATTACACCAGCCAGAGGTGCATCGAGCTGCATGTGTCCCTGATAATTACAGTGGCAAGAGGTGCATCCAGCTGCATGTGTCCCTGATAATTACTCCACCCTGATAATTACACCGGCCAGAGGTGCATCCAGCTGCATGTGTCCTTGATAATTACACTGGCAAGATCTGCATCCAGCTGAACGTGTCCCTGATAATGACTCCGGCAAGAGGTGCATCCAGCTGCAAGTGTCCCTGATAATTACTCTGGCAAGATGTGCATCCAGCTGAAGGTAACCCTGATAATTACATCAGCCAGAGGTGCATCCAGCTGCATGTGTCCCTGATAATTACTCTGGCAAGTGGTGCATCCAGCTGAACGTATCCCATATAATTACAGCGGCAAGAGTTACATCCAGCAGCAAGTGACCCTGATAATTACTCCGGTAAGAGGTGCATCCAGCTGCATGTGTCCCTGATAATTACTCCTGCAAGGGGTGCATCCACCTGCATGTGTCCCTGATAATTACACTGGCAAGAGGTGCATCCAGCTACACGTGTCCCTGATAATTACTCCGGCAAGAGGTGCATCCAGCTGCATGTGTCCCTGATAATTACTCCGTAAAGAGGAGCATCCACCTACACGTGTACCTGATAGTTACTCCACCCTGATAATGACTCCGGCAAGATGTGCATCCAGCTGCAAGTGTCCCTGATAATTACTCTGGCAAGAGGTGCATCCAGCTGCAGGTGACCCTGATAATTACATCAGCCAGAGGTGCATCCCGCTGCATATGTCCCTGATAATTACTCTGGGAAGAGGTGCATCCAACTTCAAGTATTGCTGATAATTACATTGGCAAGAGTTGTATCCAGCTGTATGTGTCCATGATAATTACACAGGCAAGAGGTGCATCAAGCTGCACGTATCCCTGATAAGTACTCTGGCAAGAGGAAAATCCAGCTACACGTGTCCCAGATAATTACTCTGGCAAGAATTACATCCAGCTGCAAGTGACCCTGATAATTACACCGGCCAGAGTTGCATCCAGCTGCATGTGTCCCTGATAATTAATCTGGCAAGATTTGCATCCAGCTGAACGTGTCCCTGATAATTACTCTGGCAAGAGGTGCATCCAGCTGCACGGGTCCCTGATAATTACTCTGGCAAGAGGTGCATCCAGATGCAAGTGACCCTGATAATTACACCGGCCAGAGGTGCATCCAGCTGCATGTGTCCCTGATAATTAATCTGGCAATATTTGCATCCAGCTGAACGTGTCCCTGATAATTACTCCGGCAAGAGGTGAATCCAGCTGCACGTGTCCATGATAATTACTCCGGCAAGAGGTGCATCCAGCTGCACGGGTCCCTGATAATTACTCTGGCAAGAGGTGCATCCAGCTGCAGATGATCCTGATAATTACACCAGCCAGAGGTGAATCCAGCTGCATGTGTCCCTGATAATTACAGTGGCAAGAGGTGCATCCAGCTGCATGTGTCCCTGATAATTACTCCACCCTGATAATTACACCGGCCAGAGGTGCATCCAGCTGCATGTGTCCTTGATAATTACACTGCCAAGATCTGCATCCAGCTGAACGTATCCCTGATAATGACTCCGGCAAGAGGTGCATCCAGCTGTATGTGTCCCTGATAATTACTCCGGCAAGAGGTGTATCCAGCTGTATGTGTCACTGATAATTATTCTGGCAAGAGGTGTATCCAGCTGTACGTGTCCCTGATAATTATTCCGGCAAAAGGTGCATCCAGCTGTACGTGTCCCTGATAATTACTCCGGCAAGAAGTGTATCCAGCTGTATGTGTCCCTGATAATTATTCAGGCAAGAGGTGCATCCAGCTGCACGTGTCCATGATAATTACTCTGGCAAGAGGTGCATCCAGCTGCACGTGTCCCTGATCATTACTATGGGAAGAGGTGCATCCAGCTGCAAGTGACCCTGATAATTATTCCAGAAAGAGGTGCATCCAGCTGCATGTGTCCCTGATAATTATTCCGGCAAGAGATGCATCCAGCTGTACGTGTCCCTGATAATTACAAAGACAAGAGGTGAATCCAGCTGCAAGTGAACCTTATAATTACAGCGGCAAGAATTACAGCCAGCTGCAAGTGACCCTGATAATTACTCCGGCAAGAGGTGTATCCAGCTGTATGTGTCCCTGGTAATTATTCCGGCAACAGGTTCATCCAGCTGCATGTGTCCCTGATAATTATTCCGGCAAGAGGTGCATCCAGCTGTACGTTTTCCTGATAATTACAAAGACAAGAGGTGCATCCAGCTGCAAGTGTCCCTGATAATTACTCTGGCAAGAGGTGCATCCAGCTGCAAGTGAACCTTATAATTACAGCGGACAGAGGTGCATCCAGCTGCACGTGTTCCTGATAATTACAGCGGCATGAGGTGCATCCAGCTGTAAATTTTCCTGATAATTACAAAGACAAGAGGTGCATCCAGCTGCATGTGTCCCTGATAATTACTCTGGCAAGAGGTGCATCCAGCTGCATGGGTCCCTGATAATTACTCTGGCAAGAGGTGCATCCAACTTCAAGTATTGCTGATAATTACACTGGCAAGAGTTGCACCCAGCTGTATGTGTCCATGATAACTACTCCGGCAAGAGGTGCATCCAGCTGCATGTGTCCCTGATAAGTACTCCGGAAAGAGGAGCATCCACCTACACGTGTCCCTGATAGTTACTCCACCCTGATAACGACTCCGGCAAGAGGTGCATCCAGCTGCAAGTGTCCCTGATAATTACTCTGGCAAGAGGTGCATCCAGCTGCAGGTGACCCTGATAATTACATCAGCCAGAGGTGCATCCAGCTGCATGTGTCCCTGAGAATTACTCTGGCAAGAGGTGCATCCAACTTCAAGTATTGCTGATAATTACATTGGCAAGAGTTGTATCCAGCTGTATGTGTCCATGATAATTACACAGGCAAGAGGTGCATCCAGCTGCACGTATCCCTGATAAGTACTCTGGCAAGAGGTGTATCCAGCTGCACGTGTCCCTGATAATTACTCCGGCAAGAGGAAAATCCAGCTACACGTGTCCCGGATAATTACTCTGGCAAGAATTACATCCAGCTGCAAGTGACCCTGATAATTACACCGGCCAGAGTTGCATCCAGCTGCATGTGTCCCTGATAATTAATCTGGCAAGATTTGCATCCAGCTGAACGTGTCCCTGACAATTACTCCGGCAAGAGGTGCATCCAGCTGCACGGGTCCCTGATAATTACTCTGGCAAGAGGTGCATCCAGCTGCAAGTGACCCTGAAAATTACACCGGCCAGAGGTGCATCCACCTGCATGTGTCCCTGATAATTAATCTGGCAATATTTGCATCCAGCTGAACGTGTCCCTGATAATTACTCCGGCAAGAGGTGCATCCAGCTGCACGTGTCCCTGATAATTACTCCGGCAAGAGGTGCATCCAGCTGCACGGGTCCCTGATAATTACTCTGGCAAGAGGTGCATCCAGCTGCAGATGATCCTGATAATTACACCAGCCAGAGGTGCATCGAGCTGCATGTGTCCCTGATAATTACAGTGGCAAGAGGTGCATCCAGCTGCATGTGTCCCTGATAATTACTCCACCCTGATAATTACACCGGCCAGAGGTGCATCCAGCTGCATGTGTCCTTGATAATTACACTGGCAAGATCTGCATCCAGCTGAACGTGTCCCTGATAATGACTCCGGCAAGAGGTGCATCCAGCTGCAAGTGTCCCTGATAATTACTCTGGCAAGATGTGCATCCAGCTGAAGGTAACCCTGATAATTACATCAGCCAGAGGTGCATCCAGCTGCATGTGTCCCTGATAATTACTCTGGCAAGTGGTGCATCCAGCTGAACGTATCCCATATAATTACAGCGGCAAGAGTTACATCCAGCAGCAAGTGACCCTGATAATTACTCCGGTAAGAGGTGCATCCAGCTGCATGTGTCCCTGATAATTACTCCTGCAAGGGGTGCATCCACCTGCATGTGTCCCTGATAATTACACTGGCAAGAGGTGCATCC
This sequence comes from Narcine bancroftii, assembly GCF_036971445.1. Lineage (NCBI taxonomy): Eukaryota > Metazoa > Chordata > Chondrichthyes > Torpediniformes > Narcinidae > Narcine > Narcine bancroftii. The sequence goes on from NC_091481.1 coordinate 38,446,329, forward strand.
AGCTACACGTGTCCCTGATAATTACTCCGTAAAGAGGAGCATCCACCTACACGTGTACCTGATAGTTACTCCACCCTGATAATGACTCCGGCAAGATGTGCATCCAGCTGCAAGTGTCCCTGATAATTACTCTGGCAAGAGGTGCATCCAGCTGCAGGTGACCCTGATAATTACATCAGCCAGAGGTGCATCCAGCTGCATATGTCCCTGATAATTACTCTGGGAAGAGGTGCATCCAACTTCAAGTATTGCTGATAATTACATTGGCAAGAGTTGTGTCCAGCTGTATGTGTCCATGATAATTACACAGGCAAGAGGTGCATCAAGCTGCACGTATCCCTGATAAGTACTCTGGCAAGAGGAAAATCCAGCTACACGTGTCCCAGATAATTACTCTGGCAAGAATTACATCCAGCTGCAAGTGACCCTGATAATTACACCGGCCAGAGTTGCATCCAGCTGCATGTGTCCCTGATAATTAATCTGGCAAGATTTGCATCCAGCTGAACGTGTCCCTGATAATTACTCTGGCAAGAGGTGCATCCAGCTGCACGGGTCCCTGATAATTACTCTGGCAAGAGGTGCATCCAGCTGCAAGTGACCCTGATAATTACACCGGCCAGAGGTGCATCCAGCTGCATGTGTCCCTGATAATTAATCTGGCAATATTTGCATCCAGCTGAACGTGTCCCTGATAATTACTCCGGCAAGAGGTGCATCCAGCTGCACGTGTCCATGATAATTACTCCGGCAAGAGGTGCATCCAGCTGCACGGGTCCCTGATAATTACTCTGGCAAGAGGTGCATCCAGCTGCAGATGATCCTGATAATTACACCAGCCAGAGGTGAATCCAGCTGCATGTGTCCCTGATAATTACAGTGGCAAGAGGTGCATCCAGCTGCATGTGTCCCTGATAATTACTCCACCCTGATAATTACACCGGCCAGAGGTGCATCCAGCTGCATGTGTCCTTGATAATTACACTGCCAAGATCTGCATCCAGCTGAACGTGTCCCTGATAATGACTCCGGCAAGAGGTGCATCCAGCTGTATGTGTCCCTGATAATTACTCCGGCAAGAGGTGTATCCAGCTGTATGTGTCACTGATAATTATTCTGGCAAGAGGTGTATCCAGCTGTACGTGTCCCTGATAATTACTCCGGCAAGAGGTGTATCCAGCTGTATGTGTCCCTGATAATTATTCCGGCAAAAGGTGCATCCAGCTGTACGTGTCCCTGATAATTACTCCGGCAAGAAGTGTATCCAGCTGTATGTGTCCCTGATAATTATTCAGGCAAGAGGTGCATCCAGCTGCACGTGTCCATGATAATTACTCTGGCAAGAGGTGCATCCAGCTGCACGTGTCCCTGATCATTACTATGGGAAGAGGTGCATCCAGCTGCAAGTGACCCTGATAATTATTCCAGAAAGAGGTGCATCCAGCTGCATGTGTCCCTGATAATTATTCCGGCAAGAGATGCATCCAGCTGTACGTGTCCCTGATAATTACAAAGACAAGAGGTGAATCCAGCTGCAAGTGAACCTTATAATTACAGCGGCAAGAATTACAGCCAGCTGCAAGTGACCCTGATAATTACTCCGGCAAGAGGTGTATCCAGCTGTATGTGTCCCTGGTAATTATTCCGGCAACAGGTTCATCCAGCTGCATGTGTCCCTGATAATTATTCCGGCAAGAGGTGCATCCAGCTGTACGTTTTCCTGATAATTACAAAGACAAGAGGTGCATCCAGCTGCAAGTGTCCCTGATAATTACTCTGGCAAGAGGTGCATCCAGCTGCAAGTGAACCTTATAATTACAGCGGACAGAGGTGCATCCAGCTGCACGTGTTCCTGATAATTACAGCGGCAAGAGGTGCATCCAGCTGTAAATTTTCCTGATAATTACAAAGACAAGAGGTGCATCCAGCTGCATGTGTCCCTGATAATTACTCTGGCAAGAGGTGCATCCAGCTGCATGGGTCACTGATAATTACTCTGGCAAGAGGTGCATCCAACTTCAAGTATTGCTGATAATTACACTGGCAAGAGTTGCACCCAGCTGTATGTGTCCATGATAACTACTCCGGCAAGAGGTGCATCCAGCTGCATGTGTCCCTGATAAGTACTCCGGAAAGAGGAGCATCCACCTACACGTGTCCCTGATAGTTACTCCACCCTGATAACGACTCCGGCAAGAGGTGCATCCAGCTGCAAGTGTCCCTGCTAATTACTCTGGCAAGAGGTGCATCCAGCTGCAGGTGACCCTGATAATTACATCAGCCAGAGGTGCATCCAGCTGCATGTGTCCCTGATAATTACTCTGGATAAGAGGTGCATCCAACTTCAAGTATCGCTGATAATTACACTGGCAAGAGTTGCATCCAGCTGTATGTGTCAATGATAATTACACTGGCAAGAGGTGCATCCAGCTCCACGTGTCCCTGATAATTAAAAAGACAAGAGGTGCATCCATCTGCACGTGTCCCTGATAATTACACTGGCAAGAGGTGCATCCAGCTGCAGGTGACCCTGATAATTACACTGGCCAGAGGTGCATCCAGCTGCAAGTGAACCTTATAATTACAGCAGCAAGAGTTACATCCAGCTGCAAGTGACCCTGATAATTATTCTGGCAAGAGGTGCATCCAGCTGCACGTATCCCTGATAAGTACTCTGGCAAGAGGTGCATCCAGCTGCACGTGTCCCAGATAATTGCTCCGGCAAGAGGTGCATCCAGCTGCAAGTGTCCCTGCTAATTATTCTGCAAGAGGTGCATCCAGCTGCAGGTGACCCTGATAATTACATCAGCCAGAGGTGCATCCAGCTGCATGTGTCCCTGATAATTACTCTGGATAAGAGGTGCATCCAACTTCAAGTATCGCTGATAATTACACTGGCAAGAGTTGCATCCAGCTGTATGTGTCCATGATAATAACACTGGCAAGAGGTGCATCCAGCTCCACGTGTCCCTGATAATTAAAAAGACAAGAGGTGCATACATCTGCACGTGTCCCTGATAATTACACTGGCAAGAGGTGCATCCAGCTGCAGGTGACCCTGATAATTACACTGGCCAGAGGTGCATCCAGCTGCAAGTGAACCTTATAATTACAGCAGCAAGAGTTACATCCAGCTGCAAGTGACCCTGATAATTATTCAGGCAAGTGTGCATCCAGCTGCACGTATCCCTGATAAGTCCTCTGGCAAGAGGTGCATCCAGCTGCACGTGTCCCTGATAATTGCTCCGGCAAGAGGTGCATCCAGCGGCAAGTGAACCTGATAATTACAGCAGCTAAAGGTGCATCCAGCTGCATGTGTCCCTGATAATTACTGTGGCAAGTGGTGCATCCAGCTGAACATATCCCCTATAATTACAGCGGCAAGAGTTACATCCAGCTGCAAGTGACCCTGATAATTAATCAGGCAAGAGGTGCATCCAGCTGCATGTGTCCCTGATAATTATTCCGGCAAGAGATGCATCCAGCTGTACATGTCCCTGATAATTACTCCGGCAAGAGTTGCATCCAGCTGCACATGTCCCTGATAATTACTCCGGCAAGAGGTGCATCCAGCTGCATGTGTCCCTGATAATTACACTGGCAAGAGTTGCATCCAGCTGTATGTGTCCATGATAATTACTCCGGCAAGAGGAGCATCCAGCTACACGTGTCCCTGATAATTACTCCACCCTGATAATTACACCGGCCAGAGGTGCCTCCAGCTGCATGTGTCCCTGATAATTACACTGGCAAGATTTGCATCAAGCTGAACGTGTCCCTGATAATTACTCCGGCAAGAGGTGCATACAGCAGCAAGTGTCCCTGATAATTACTCTGGCAAGAGGTGCATCCAGCTGCAGGTGACCCTGATAATTACATCAGCCAGAGGTGCATCCAGCTGCATGTGTCCCTGATAATTACTCTGGCAAGAGGTGCATCCAACTTCAAGTATTGCTGATAATTACATTGGCAAGAGTTGTATCCAGCTGTATGTGTCCATGATAATTACACAGGCAAGAGGTGCATCCAGCTGCACGTATCCCTGATAAGTACTCTAGCAAGAGGTGTATCCAGCTGCACGTGTCCCTGATAATTACTCCGGCAAGAGGAACATCCAGCTACATGTGTCCCAGATAATTAGTCTGGCAAGAATTACATCCAGCTTCAAGTGACCCTGATAATAACACCGGCCAGAGTTGCACCCAGCTGCATGTGTCCTTGATAATTAATCTGGCAAGATTTGCATCCAGCTGAACGTGTCCCTGATAATTACTCCGGCAAGAGGTGCATCCAGCTGCACGGGTCCCTGATAATTACTCTGGCAAGAGGTGCATCCAGCTGCAAGTGACCCTGATAATTACACCGGCCAGAGGTGCATCCAGCTGCATGTGTCCCTGATAATTAATCTGGCAATATTTGCATCCAGCTGAACGTGTCCATGATAATTACTCCGGTAAGAGGTGCATCCAGCTGCACGTGTCCCTGATAATTACAAAGACAAGAGGTGCATCCAGCTGCATGTGTCCCTGATAATTACAGTGGCAAGAGGTGCATCCAGCTGCATGTGTCCCTGATAATTACAAAGACAAGAGGTGCATCCAGCTGCATGTGTCCCTGATAATTACAGTGGCAAGAGGTGCATCCAGCTGCATGTGTCCCTGATAATTACTCTGGCAAGAGGAGCATCCACCTACACGTGTCCCTGATAATTACTCCACCCTGATAATTACACCAGCCAGAGGTGCATCCAGCTGCATGTGTCCTTGATAATTACAATAGCAAGATCTGCATCCAGCTGAACGTATCCCTTATAATTACAGCGGCAAGAGTTACATCCAGCTGCAAGTGACCCTGATAATTACTCCGGCAAGAGGTGCATCCAGCTGCATGTGTCCCTGATAATTATTCCGGCAAGAGATGCATCCAGCTGTACGTGTCCCTGATAATTACTCCGGCAAGAGGTGCATCCAGCTGCATGTGTCCCTTATAATTACTCCGGCAAGAGTTGCATCCAGCTGCACATGTCCCTGATAATTACACCGGCAAGAGGTGCATCCAGCTGTATGTGTCCCTGATAATTACTCCGGCAAGAGGAGCATCCAGCTACACGTGTCCCTGATAATTACTCCACCCTGATAATTTAACCGGCCAGAGGTGCATCCAGCTGCATGTGTCCCTGATAATTACACTGGCAAGATTTGCATCCAGCTGAACGTGTCCCTGATAATTACTCCGGCAAGAGGTGAATACAGCTGCAAGTGTCCCTGATAATTACTCTGGCAAGAGGTGCATCCAGCTGCAGGTGACCCTGATAATTACATCAGCCAGAGGTGCATCCAGCTGCAAGTGACCCTGATAATTACACCGGCCAGAGTTGCATCCAGCTGCAAGTGAACCTTATAATTACAGCAGCAAGAGTTACATCCAGCTGTATGTGTCCATGATAATTACACTGGCAAGAGGTGCATCCAGCTGCACGTATCCCTGATAAGTCCTCTGGCAAGAGGTGCATCCAGCTCCACGTGTCCCTGATAATTAAAAAGACAAGAGGTGCATACATCTGCACGTGTCCCTGATAATTACACTGGCAAGAGGTGCATCAAGCTGCAGGTGACCCTGATAATTACACTGGCCAGAGGTGCATCCAGCTGCAAGTGAACCTTATAATTACAGCAGCAAGAGTTACATCCAGCTGCAAGTGACCCTGATAATTATTCTGGCAAGAGGTGCATCCAGCTGCACGTATCCCTGATAAGTCCTCTGGCAAGAGGTGCATCCAGCTGCACGTGTCCCTGATAATTGCTCCGGCAAGAGGTGCATCCAGCGGCAAGTGAACCTGATAATTACAGCAGCTAAAGGTGCATCTAGCTACATGTGTCCCTGATAATTACTCTGGCAAGTGGTGCATCCAGCTGAACATATCCCTTATAATTACAGCGGCAAGAGTTACATCCAGCTGCAAGTGACCCTGATAATTAATCAGGCAAGAGGTGCATCCAGCTGCATGTGTCCCTGATAATTATTCCGGCAAGAGATGCATCCAGCTGTACGTGTCCCTGATAATTACTCCGGCAAGAGTTGCATCCAGCTGCACATGTCCCTGATAATTACTCCGGCAAGAGGTGCATCCAGCTGCATGTGTCCCTGATAATTACACTGGCAAGAGTTGCATCCAGCTGTATGTGTCCATGATAATTACTCTGGCAAGAGGAGCATCCAGCTACACGTGTCCCTGATAATTACTCCACCCTGATAATTACACCGGCCAGAGGTTCCTCCAGCTGCATGTGTCCCTGATAATTACACTGGCAAGATTTGCATCAAGCTGAACGTGTCCCTGATAATTACTCCGGCAAGAGGTGCATACAGCAGCAAGTGTCCCTGATAATTACTCTGGCAAGAGGTGCATCCAGCTGCAGGTGACCCTGATAATTACATCAGCCAGAGGTGCATCCAGCTGCATGTGTCCCTGATAATTACTCTGGCAAGAGGTGCATCCAACTTCAAGTATTGCTGATAATTACATTGGCAAGAGTTGTATCCAGCTGTATGTGTCCATGATAATTACACAGGCAAGAGGTGCATCCAGCTGCACGTATCCCTGATAAGTACTCTAGCAAGAGGTGTATCCAGCTGCACGTGTCCCTGATAATTACTCCGGCAAGAGGAACATCCAGCTACACGTGTCCCAGATAATTAGTCTGGCAAGAATTACATCCAGCTTCAAGTGACCCTGATAATAACACCGGCCAGAGTTGCACCCAGCTGCATGTGTCCTTGATAATTAATCTGGCCAGATTTGCATCCAGCTGAACGTGTCCCTGATAATTACTCCGGCAAGAGGTGCATCCAGCTGCACGGGTCTCTGATAATTACTCTGGCAAGAGGTGCATCCAGCTGCAAGTGACCCTGATAATTACACCGGCCAGAGGTGCATCCAGCTGCATGTGTCCCTGATAATTAATCTGGCAATATTTGCATCCAGCTGAACGTGTCCCTGATAATTACTCCGGCAAGAGGTGCATCAAGCTGCACGTGTCCCTGATAATTACTCCGGCAAGAGGTGCATCCAGCTGCACGGGTCCCTGATAATTACTCTGGCAAGAGGTGCATCCAACTGCAGATGATCCTGATAATTACACCAGCCAGAGGTGCATCCAGCTGCATGTGTCCCTGATAATTATTCTGGCAAGAGGTGCATCCAACTTCAATTATCCCTGATAATTACACTGGCAAGAGTTGCATCCAGCTGTATGTGTCCATGATAATTACACTGGCAATAGTTGCATCCAGCTGTAGGTGTCCATGATAATTACAGCGGCAAGAGTTACATCCAGCTGCATGTGTCCCTGATACTTACTCTGGCAAGAGGTGCATCCAGCTGCAATTGAACCTTATAATTACAGCGGCCAGAGGTGCATCCAGCCGCACGTGTCCCTGATAATTACAAAGACAAGAGGTGCATCCAGCTGCATGTGTCCCTGATAATTACAGTGGCAAGAGGTGCATCCAGCTGCATGTGTCCCTGATAATTACTCTGGCAAGAGGAGCATCCACCTACACGTGTCCCTGATAATTACTCCACCCTGATAATTACACCAGCCAGAGGTGCATCCAGCTGCATGTGTCCTTGATAATTACAATAGCAAGATCTGCATCCAGCTGAACGTATCCCTTATAATTACAGCGGCAAGAGTTACATCCAGCTGCAAGTGACCCTGATAATTACTCCGGCAAGAGGTGCATCCAGCTGCATGTGTCCCTGATAATTATTCCGGCAAGAGATGCATCCAGCTGTACGTGTCCCTGATAATTACTCCGGCAAGAGGTGCATCCAGCTGCATGTGTCCCTGATAATTACTCCAGCAAGAGTTGCATCCAGCTGCACATGTCCCTGATAATTACACCGGCAAGAGGTGCATCCAGCTGTATGTGTCCCTGATAATTACTCCGGCAAGAGGAGCATCCAGCTACACGTGTCCCTGATAATTACTCCACCCTGATAATTTAACCGGCCAGAGGTGCATCCAGCTGCATGTGTCCCTGATAATTACACTGGCAAGATTTGCATCCAGCTGAACGTGTCCCTGATAATTACTCCGGCAAGAGGTGAATACAGCTGCAAGTGTCTCTGATAATTACTCCGGCAAGAGGAACATCCAGCTACACGTGTCCAAGATAATTACTCTGGCAAGAATTACATCCAGCTGCAAGTGACCCTGATAATTACACTGGCCAGAGTTGCAACCAGCTGCAAGTGAACCTTATAATTACAGCAGCAAGAGTTACATCCAGCTGCAAGTGACCCTGATAATTATTCTGGCAAGAGGTGCATCCAGCTGCACGTATCCCTGATAATTACTCCGGCAAGAGGTGCATCCAGCTGCATGTGTCCCTGATAATTACTCCGGCAAGAGGTGCATCCAGCTGCACGGGTCCCTGATAATTACTCTAGCAAGAGGTGCATCCAGCTGCAGGTGATCCTGATAATTACACCAGCCAGAGGTGCATCCAGCTGCATGTGTCCCTGATAATTACTCCGGCAAGAGGAACATCCAGCTACACGTGTCCAAGATAATTACTCTGGCAAGAATTACATCCAGCTGCAAGTGACCCTGATAATTACACTGGCCAGAGTTGCATCCAGCTGCAAGTGAACCTTATAATTACAGCAGCAAGAGTTACATCCAGCTGCAAGTGACCCTGATAATTATTCTGGCAAGAGGTGCATCCAGCTGCACGTATCCCTGATAATTACTCCGGCAAGAGGTGCATCCAGCTGCATGTGTCCCTGATAATTACTCCGGCAAGAGGTGCATCCAGCTGCACGGGTCCCTGATAATTACTCTAGCAAGAGGTGCATCCAGCTGCAGGTGATCCTGATAATTACACCAGCCAGAGGTGCATCCAGCTGCATGTGTCCCTGATAATTACTCTGGCAAGAGGTACATCCAACTTCAATTATCCCTGATAATTACACTGGCAAGAGTTGCATCCAGCTGTATGTGTCCATGATAATTACTCCGGCAAGAGGAACATCCAGCTACACGTGTCCCTGATAAATACTCCACCCTGATAATTACACAGGCCAGAGGTGCATCCAGCTGCATGTGTCCCTGATAATTACACTGGCAAGATTTGCATCCAGCTTAACGTGTCCCTGATAATTACTCCGGCAAGAGGTGCATACAGCTGCAAGTGTCCCTGATAATTACTCTGGCAAGAGGTGCATCCAGCTGCAGGTGACCCTGATAATTACATCAGCCAGAGGTGCATCCAGCTGCAAGTGACCCTGATAATTACACCGGCCAGAGTTGCATCCAGCTGCATGTGTCCCTGATAATTAATCTGGCAAGATTTGCATCCAGCTGAACGTGTCCCTGATAATTACTCTGGCAAGAGGTGCATCCAGCTGCACGGGTCCCTGATAATTACTCTGGCAAGAGGTGCATCCAGCTGCAAGTGACCCTGATAATTACACCGGCCAGAGGTGCATCCAGCTGCATGTGTCCCTGATAATTAATCTGGCAATATTTGCATCCAGCTGAACGTGTCCCTGATAATTACTCCGGCAAGAGGTGCATCCAGCTGCACGTGTCTATGATAATTACTCCGGCAAGAGGTGCATCCAGCTGCACGGGTCCCTGATAATTACTCTGGCAAGAGGTGCATCCAGCTGCAGATGATCCTGATAATTACACCAGCCAGAGGTGCATCCAGCTGCATGTGTCCCTGATAATTACAGTGGCAAGAGGTGCATCCAGCTGCATGTGTCCCTGATAATTACTCCACCCTGATAATTACACCGGCCAGAGGTGCATCCAGCTGCATGTGTCCTTGATAATTACACTGCCAAGATCTGCATCCAGCTGAACGTGTCCCTGATAATGACTCCGGCAAGAGGTGCATCCAGCTGTATGTGTCCCTGATAATTACTCCGGCAAGAGGTGTATCCAGCTGTATGTGTCCCTGATAATTATTCTGGCAAGAGGTGTATCCAGCTGTACGTGTCCCTGATAATTACTCCGGCAAGAGGTGTATCCAGCTGTATGTGTCCCTGATAATTATTCCGGCAAGAGGTGCATCCAGCTGTACGTATCCCTGATAATTACTCCGGCAAGAAGTGTATCCAGCTGTATGTGTCCCTGATAATTATTCAGGCAAGAGGTGCATCCAGCTGCACGTGTCCATGATAATTACTCTGGAAAGAGGTGCATCCAGCTGCACGTGTCCCTGATCATTACTATGGGAAGAGGTGCATCCAGCTGCAAGTGACCCTGATAATTATTCCAGAAAGAGGTGCATCCAGCTGCATGTGTCCCTGATAATTATTCCGGCAGGAGATGCATCCAGCTGTACGTGTCCCTGATAATTACAAAGACAAGAGGTGAATCCAGCTGCAAGTGAACCTTATAATTACAGCGGCAAGAATTACAGCCAGCTGCAAGTGACCCTGATAATTACTCCGGCAAGAGGTGTATCCAGCTGTATGTGTCCCTGGTAATTATTCCGGCAAGAGGTGCATCCAGCTGCATGTGTCCCTGATAATTATTCCGGCAAGAGGTGCATCCAGCTGTACGTTTTCCTGATAATTACTAAGACAAGAGGTGCATCCAGCTGCAAGTGTCCCTGATAATTACTCTGGCAAGATGTGCATCCAGCTGCAAGTGAACCTTATAATTACAGCGGACAGAGGTGCATCCAGCTGCACGTGTCCCTGATAATTACAGCGGCAAGATGTGCATCCAGCTGTAAATTTTCCTGATAATTACAAAGACAAGAGGTGCATCCAGCTGCATGTGTCCCTGATAATTACTCTGGCAAGAGGTGCATCCAGCTGCATGGGTCCCTGATAATTACTCTGGCAAGAGGTGCATCCAACTTCAAGTATTGCTGATAATTACACTGGCAAGAGTTGCACCCAGCTGTATGTGTCCATGATAACTACTCCGGCAAGAGGTGCATCCAGCTGCATGTGTCCCTGATAAGTACTCCGGAAAGAGGAGCATCCACCTACACGTGTCCCTGATAGTTACTCCACCCTGATAACGACTCCGGCAAGAGGTGCATCCAGCTGCAAGTGTCCCTGCTAATTACTCTGGCAAGAGGTGCATCCAGCTGCAGGTGACCCTGATAATTACATCAGCCAGAGGTGCATCCAGCTGCATGTGTCCCTGATAATTACTCTGGATAAGAGGTGCATCCAACTGTATGTGTCCATGATAATTACACTGGCAAGAGGTGCATCCAGCTCCACGTGTCCCTGATAATTAAAAAGACAAGAGGTGCATCCATCTGCACGTGTCCCTGATAATTACACTGGCAAGAGGTGCATCCAGCTGCAGGTGACCCTGATAATTACACTGGCCAAAGGTGCATCCAGCTGCATGTGAACCTTATAATTACAGCAGCAAGAGTTACATCCAGCTGCAAGTGACCCTGATAATTATTCTGGCAAGAGGTGCATCCAGCTGCACGTACCCCTGATAAGTCCTCTGGCAAGAGGTGCATCCAGCTGCACGTGTCCCTGATAATTACACTGGCAAGAGGTGCATCCAGCTGCAGGTGACCCTGATAATTACACTGGCCAGAGGTGCATCCAGCTGCAAGTGAACCTAATAATTACAGCAGCAAGAGTTACATCCAGCTGCAAGTGACCCTGATAATTATTCTGGCAAGAGGTGCATCCAGCTGCACGTATCCCTGATAAGTCCTCTGGCAAGAGGTCCATCCAGCTGCACGTGTCCCTGATAATTGCTCCGGCAAGAGGTGCATCCAGCGGCAAGTGAACCTGATAATTACAGCAGCTAAAGGTGCATCCAGCTGCATGTGTCCCTGATAATTACTCTGGCAAGTGGTGCATCCAGCTGAACATATCCCTTATAATTACAGCGGCAAGAGTTACATCCAGCTGCAAGTGACCCTGATAATTAATCAGGCAAGAGGTGCATCCAGCTGCATGTGTCCCTGATAATTATTCCGGCAAGAGATGCATCCAGCTGTACGTGTCCCTGATAATTACTCCGGCAAGAGTTGCATCCAGCTGCACATGTCCCTAATAATTACTCCGGCAAGAGGTGCATCCAGCTGCATGTGTCCCTGATAATTACACTGGCAAGAGTTGCATCCAGCTGTATGTGTCCATGATAATTACTCCGGCAAGAGGAGCATCCAGCTACACGTGTCCCTGATAATTACTCCACCCTGATAATTACACCGGCCAGAGGTGCCTCCAGATGCATGTGTCCCTGATAATTACACTGGCAAGATTTGCATCAAGCTGAACGTGTCCCTGATAATTACTCCGGCAAGAGGTGCATACAGCAGCAAGTGTACCTGATAATTACTCTGGCAAGAGGTGCATCCAGCTGCAGGTGACCCTGATAATTACATCAGCCAGAGGATCATCCAGCTGCATGTGTCCCTGATAATTACTCTGGCAAGAGGTGCATCCAACTTCAAGTATTGCTGATAATTACATTGGCAAGAGTTGTATCCAGCTGTTGGTGTCCATGATAATTACACAGGCAAGAGGTGCATCCAACTGCACGTATCCCTGATAAGTACTCTAGCAAGAGGTGTATCCAGCTACACGTGTCCCAGATAATTAGTCTGGCAAGAATTACATCCAGCTTCAAGTGACCCTGATAATTACACCGGCCAGAGTTGCACCCAGCTGCATGTGTCCTTGATAATTAATCTGGCAAGATTTTGCATCCAGCTGAACGTGTCCCTGATAATTACTCCGGCAAGAGGTGCATCCAGCTGCACGGGTCCCTGATAATTACTCTGGCAAGAGGTGCATCCAGCTGCAAGTGACCCTGATAATTACACCGGCCAGAGGTACATCCAGCTGCATGTGTCCCTGATAATTAATCTGGCAATATTTGCATCCAGCTGAACGTGTCCCTGATAATTACTCCGGCAAGAGGTGCATCCAGCTGCACGTGTCCCTGATAATTACTCCGGCAAGAGGTGCATCCAGCTGCACGGGTCCCTGATAATTACTCTGGCAAGAGGTGCATCCAGCTGCAGATGATCCTGATAATTACACCAGCCAGAGGTGCATCCAGCTGCATGTGTCCCTGATAATTATTCTGGCAAGAGGTGCATCCAACTTCAATTATCCCTGATAATTACACTGGCAAGAGTTGCATCCAGCTGTATGTGTCCATGATAATTACACATGCAATAGTTGCATCCAGCTGTAGGTGTCCATGATAATTACAGCGGCAAGAGTTACATCCAGCTGCATGTGTCCCCGATACTTACTCTGGCAAGAGGTGCATCCAGCTGCAATTGAACCTTATAATTACAGCCGCCAGAGGTGCATCCAGCTGCACGTGTCCCTGATAATTACAAAGACAAGAGGTGCATCCAGCTGCATGTGTCCCTGATAATTACAGTGGCAAGAGGTGCATCCAGCTGCATGTGTCCCTGATAATTACTCTGGCAAGAGGAGCATCCACCTACACGTGTCCCTGATAATTACTCCACCCTGATAATTACACCAGCCAGAGGTGCATCCAGCTGCATGTGTCCTTGATAATTACAATAGCAAGATCTGCATCCAGCTGAACGTATCCCTTATAATTACAGCGGCAAGAGTTACATCCAGCTGCAAGTGACCCTGATAATTACTCCGGCAAGAGGTGCATCCAGCTGCATGTGTCCCTGATAATTATTCCGGCAAGAGATGCATC